>NW_017963659.1:264155-467152 GCF_001661405.1 Williopsis jadinii
GCTTGCTTTGAAACACTTTCTTCTTGATTATTTTGTTTTCTCCTTCAGTTGGTGGTTTGATGAATTCAAAAGGACTGCCAATAGCCAATTTAATCAATTTTTTTTCTTTTTATCCCTTTTATTAGATTCAATGTAGTTGACCACGAAGTACATATTATGAGTAGCCTCTTTCCACATGTTAAACACATCGTACCATTAGTGCAAGATCTTTTCCAAAGAAAGACCATTTCCAGACCCGTTCGTAGTCTGACTATTTGGCTGTTGTTGAGATGGCGGTGGACCGTTTACAGCCGATAGTTGCTGCTGCGGTGGATTTGCTGGCCCTTTAGTTTCTGATGGTTGGTGATTTTCACCATGGTTTATTGGAGGCAATACAACCTGAGATTGAGGTGCACCATGTGGTAATTGAATTGGAGAGAAGTGAGATGGAGGTTGGTGGAAATGTTGTTGCTGAATTTGCTGTGGCTGCTGTTGCTCGGGTGGTGGTTGAAATTGAGGTTGTTGTTGTTGTTGCTGTTGTACACGAGCCGGTGATCCCTGAATAGGTCCTTGAGGTTGGGATGGGAAGAATTGAGATGGCGATTGATGGTTTGGTAAACCTTGCAGAGAATCAGTAGAAGAATGATGGTATTGAGGAGGACTCGTTTGGAAGGTCCCCATAGTCGGGCCATTGTGTAGAATTGATGGTGGTTGGTTCACAACGGGAGTGGAAACTTCGCTTCTTTGTGTAGAAAAAGCAACCTGTGAGAGTAACTCTACAGAATCTTCCCTTTGAGGTGTCACACTTCTAGATCCATAATCAGCTGGCGTAGTTGAAGCTCTAGATCTCTCTTGGGATCTTCTTTCACGCTCACGTTCTAACTCTTCTTTTCTCTTTTTCTCCTCCTCTTCTAATCTAAGTCTTTCCTCTATAAGTTTCTGTTTCTGGAGCTCTCTTTGTCTGGCCTTTTCTGCAGCTTCTTTCTCCTTCTGAAGCTTCTCCTCCTCTAATTTCTTTGCAACTTGTAATTCAATCTCTTCACGACACCACAAGCAGATGAATACCTCATCAGAATTTTTAACCAAATCCTGTCTCACTGCACGATCTTGACATTTGAGATGTTGCCATCTGTTGCATCTCTCACATTTGATCAGCTTGACACCATCATCGTAGTTCTTTTGTCTAGTACCACAATAGCAATCGAATAACCAGTCACCTTCTTCCAATTCTATTTCTTCATTCGATGATGGTTTATATTCTTCCAGCAATGCGGCTCTTCTACTTGTTGTTTGTCTTCTCAAACGTTCCTCTGCTTCGTGTTCCAAGAGTTTAACCTTCTGTTTATACCTTTTCAACAGTTTGGCTTTTGCCAATGCTTCCTGTTGACGAGCTTCCTCTTCTTGTTTCTTTTGCTTCTCGATCAACATCTGTTCCTCCTTTTCTTGCAATCTTGACGAGCGTTTTCTATGGCTAACGAGTTCATTCAATTGTTGTTCTCTCTTCCTCTTCAGGATCTTTTTTCTGTTATTTAAATCCTCATTTGCTAGATCATCGATGTGTTCTTTAATGTTCTTGAACAACGGTTTCAAATGAGAATTGTTCTTTATGGATTCCAAAAAGTCATGCAATTGATAGATTCCAATAGCAACACATTCCCATTCAAATTTTGGTTCAATGTCTTCAAAATCAACTTCTGGGTTCAGCATCTTGGCATACTTATACTTCTTCGGTATCTTGATCTCTGGGATCGACACCAAAGTGCGCTTATAAACCCTATTGTCACTCAAGAGGAAATAGCTCGTTTCACCATCGTCGAAGATCGGGTCGAATCTGAGTTCAATTGCACGATCATACTTGTCAACTTGTTTTCTAAATGCATCGTTATACTCAATGATCGATATGAGCTGGTAAATCACCTCAAATCTGTCCACAAGAGACAGGGTGTTGTACTCAACCGGTTCGTCCTCTGTACCCAGTAACAGCGTCAAGTCACCCAACAGGAATCTAGCCCTAAAGCTGAAGTCGTCCATGGTGACTTTAGTACCCAATAGCAAGGCAGCCATATTTGTAACCATCTTAGTGGTCACTGAAGGTTCAGTCAAGCCCACCAATTCTTCCTCGACGATCTATTCAAAGTTAGTACTTATTACACTGATCACGATGGGAAAAGCACTCACGTCGATTGTGAAGGGATCATTAGCCATTTTGATCGCACCACGGAAGAAAGTGATCCACTGAATGCAGTAGGCATAACGCCAGTCATTACGGAGATCCTTCAACTGTGCTTGATATGTTTCCTGCTCCAAGGCCAAATGCGTTGGAGTCTTCAACAACTGCGACTTGATCTCCTCACTCACAAACCTCAGCTTGTGAGCTGGGTGGTTCTCAGCAGCAGGCGTTGAGGTTCTCGATCTCGATTTCGCCATTCTCCGTCTTGTCTTCTCCAGCTGCTCAACCCTTATTTATGACTGAGAGCAGATGATCCTGAGCCGCTGTGTTGTTGTTGTAGCTCTTTTCGTTGTTGATGTTTTTGCTTCGAACTTTGCAAAGGAGAACTTTGCGGACGAAAACACAGCGCAAAAAGTAGACCAGAAGCGCCAAAGAAGAAACAAAACCGACATTTTAGCGAAAACGCGCTCCAAGAAAACACAAAAAGGGCAGCGGCGGTGGCGCGTGCGCGCGCGCGCGCTCGCTCTCGCACGGGGGAAAAATTTCGTTTGCTTAATAAGTGCTTACATAATCAGGGGTAGCTGTGGGAGTGCCCCTACCAAGTGGTTTATCGGATAGAACGACACCACGATTTTTGCCCACAGGCTGTGTGGGAGAGGGAAAGCGAGGAGCCTAACTGCAGCGACAGTTGCCCCATCCCTCTATTCCCATTGGAAAAGAACAACAACAACAGCAGCTAAGAACAGATCAATTGGACTGTTCTCTATTCTGTTTCTTTTTTCTTGCTTGCGCTGACGCATATCCCCATTTTCACTGCTAATTGGAAACACATAGGCTTATCCGATTGCTAAAATTAGTGACAATTGATTCGTTCTGCCGTTCCATTGACACTGTCCCTTTTTTGCTTTTCCACTGCCTGGTGTTTTTGGGCCTGTTTGCCGCTTGCTTTGAATTCTCACCGCCCACTGAGATTTAGAAAACACACACAAAAACGATCCTTTGAACGGGAGCGTTGGACAGAAAGAAAACAAACAAACAAGCAAACAAACACACAAAAGCGTCCTTTGGCGTCTCCTTTCCCCTTTGTTGAGTGTAATTGGCTGGATATTAAGGTACTCAGAACTACAAAATGGAGGGAAACTTTGGCGTAGATCCGCAAGACCAGGTGTTTCAACAGTCCGGTGTGCTGCCAAAGGTTCGTTCCGCCACGAACAGATCCTCGTCTTCTGTTTCAAAGAGAAGCCAGCAGACAATGGCGGTTCCCGCTACACCAAGGATGTTGAGGAACACTAGCGCGGCAAGCGCTCAACAGCAGCCGCAAGTACAACAACAGGGCTCTTTATCGAGCCATGCGATGGGTCAGCACGAAGAGGTTGCTCAGCAGCAACAGGGCCATCTCAGGTCGAACTCTGAGGTTGACAGCGTCAAGGCTCAACAGCAGCAGCAGTACACGGGAGCACCGAACGTTCCTTCTCCATTGGCAACAAATGGGCACCAGAAGAGTGCGTTCCGTTCGCCTACGAGGTTACAACCCATAGATACAATGTCGCATCATAGACAGAACTCACAGTCTGCAACGACCCCAACTAGGCTGTTGCCGCCAGCGAGTGTTGAACAACAACAGCAGCAACAACAACAACAACAGCAGCAGCAGCAGCAGCAGCAGCAAACACCTTCACGGTCCGTCAGTCAGAGAAAGAAACACACTGGTACTCAACAGCCTGTGCAATTCCATCGTCGCTCCATAGGTGAATGGGACTTCATCAAAACCGTAGGTGCAGGCTCAATGGGAAAGGTCAAGTTGGCCAAGCATAGACGAACCAACGAGGTTTGCGCAATCAAAATTGTGACAAGAGCTTCGAAGCTGTACGAGAGAAACCACATGAATGATTTACCCCCAAATTCGTCTCAGGAGAGGCTACAGAGACAAAAAGAGTATAAAAAGGAGTTGGAGAGGGATCGCAGAACAATCAGAGAATCTTCATTGGGTAAGATCCTATACCATCCTTTTATCTGCCGTTTGTTTGAGGTTAAAGTAATGTCAAATCATTTCTACATGCTATTTGAATACGTCTCTGGTGGTCAGATGTTGGATTACATTGTTTCACATGGTTCTTTGAAAGAACGCCACGCTAGAAAATTTGCCAGAGGTATTGGATCCGCATTAGATTACCTCCACAAGAATAACGTTGTGCATAGAGATTTAAAGATTGAAAACATTATGATTTCAAAAAGTGGAGATATCAAACTCATCGATTTTGGATTGTCAAATATGTACTCAAATGATTCTCTCTTGAAGACTTATTGTGGTTCTCTATACTTTGCGGCACCAGAATTATTATCTGCCCACCCTTATATCGGTCCAGAGATTGACGTTTGGTCATTTGGTATTGTCTTGTACGTTTTGGTCTGTGGTAAGGTACCATTCGATGATCAAAGCGTTTCCGTGTTGCATGAGATGATTAAGAAGGGTAAGGTAGAGTATCCTTCATTTCTCTCCTCGGAAGTGATATCGTTATTATCGAGAATGCTCGTTGTCAATCCTAACAAAAGAGCTCATCTTTCAGAAGTTCTTTCACATCCTTGGATGACAAAGGGTTTTGAAGGACCACCGGCATCTTTTGTTCCGCACAGAGTACCACTTACCTTGCCGTTGGACCAAGATGTTGTAGATGAGATAGTACGTCTTGAGTTTGGACAAAATGGAGAACAAGTGATGGATGATTTGACACGGATAATATCCTCAAGATATTATCAAGACTCTGTATTGAATTGGAGATCGAATTCTCAACATTTAGATTCCCAGGAGGGCATGAACATTAACCCAACGATGGGATTCCACCCACTGATTTCTATTTATTACCTTGTTGATGAAATGTTACAGAGGAAGAAGACAAGAGATTCTGTACTGGATATCCCAACTGCAAACGTTCAACAAAGTGAAGAGCAGAAGGAGTATGTTACCCCACAGATTACTCAACAAGCTACCTTTTCTGGCGATAAAGCAGAAGGTGAATTATCAACACCAACTCCACTTCCTGAACTCACATTCCCTGAGGCTGCTCATACAACCCCAACACATACCACTTCTCCAATGACATTGCGTGATGACCATATAGAGGATGAAGATGTATTTGTCCAACAGCAGGTTAAGAAGGATGAATCAGGAAAGGGATTGAACTCTCTATTGCGAAAGTTCAGTCAACGCAGAGCCCACTCCATGAAACGTCCACAAGGTTACCAACAGTCCAATTCACACTCGCAATCAAATTCTATCAGTATGAATGATGCACCTTCTTATCATACTAAACAGTTCCTGGAACCAGAATATGGTAATCCTCGCCGTGTTGGAAGTGTAAAAATCTCTAAGACCTCACTGAAAGGTGAGGATGATACCAAACCGAAGAATCCAAAGACCCATACTAGAGCAGTGTCTGCATACGCGGGTCCATCATCTTTGGTTGATAATGAAATTCCTCCACTTCCAAAGCAATCAATTGTTGGTACATCTACCGAAAAGAAGTACCATCCAACTGCTAGGGCGAAATCTGTTGGTCATGCTCGTCGTGAGGATTACAAATTTGGCGGGGATGAAGAAGAGAAGACCCCATTGCCTACCGATATTAATGACGACGCATTCTTTGATGATATTACCCTCGATGATTTCAATGGAGATACACCAAATGTTCGGAAAACACAAACGACTCAGAGCAATCACGTTCCAGATCACGAATTGACGGAGAAGGAGATCATGGACCAAGCTTCGAAAGCTCCACCAGGATCGATGCCTTCTATTGAGCACCCAAGGTCCTTGTTCTTGAAGGGATTCTTTTCTGTCCAAACGACTTCAACCAAGCCACTTCCAGTTATCCGTGCTGATATCATCTCGGTGTTGACTAAACTCGGTGTTCAATTTACCGAAGTGCGCGGTGGATTCGTCTGCGTACACACTCCTTCTATTGGTGGACCTATGAATCTATCACCAGCTTCTGATGTTACTCCTGCAATCACTATTACTCATAGTAATGAAGATGATATTGTGGAAGAGCAGGATAATGGTCTGATGAGACAGCAATCATCTGGCGGTGCTTCCACAGAACAGAGAACTATAACGCACGACAGTGGATCCGCTGGTGAGAGTGACCAAAACTCAAACTCTGGATCGTACAAGAATCACAGACGTAAGTTTTCCATCGGAGGTTCCATCTTGGGTTACAAACGCAAGCAATCCATTGGTGGTCCAGCAATCCCACCTACACCTGTTGCTACGATCAAGTATCAAAATGTTGCCTCACCAACTGCACACCATGGACAAGGCGATTTTGACTCCTCTGCGTCTCTAAACTCTAGCAGTGGTGGAAACCCTGATAGTATGATATTCTCAAGTGGAATTGAGCAAACCCCAAGATCTCGCACCGTTTCAAACGCTGTGAAATCCGAGTTGAATGATGAACCAACGACACAAAGATCGACACAACATAGTTCCTCAGTACAAGGTCGTACGCCGTTGAAATTTGAAATTCATCTAGTGAAGGTTCCATTGGTTGGTCTATTTGGTGTACATTTCAAGAAAGTTTCTGGTAACACATGGATGTACAAGGCACTCGCTGGTCAGATATTAAACGAGTTGAATTTGTAAAGGAAACAAGGAGGTTTCTACGATAAAAGAACTTGAACTCAGTTTTCGTTTATAGCTTGATGCTTGTAATAAGAAGTTTTGACAATTGTATAGTATTTATTTATAAACTATGTATTATTCTCAAGACTATCTCAACGCCTTGGCTATCACCACCTATAAAAGTTCAAGCAAATCCAAAAAAAAAGATAAGCTGAATGCCCCACGTGGGGCTCGAACCCACAACCGTACGATTAAGAGTCGTAAGCGCTACCGATTGCGCCAGCGAGGCAATTGCTTGAAAACGAAGATCTCGGTGTTTGGTATTTTCTGCAGCGCTGTTACGAGCACTTGTGTAAGTTTGGTAGGCACCACATTAATTAGATCTTTCTAGAAAGATTTCGAAAACGTCTTCAACATTATAAATGTTTTCAACACTTTTCCAACCGTTGTTGTTTGTGATTTACTCTTACAAGTAGCCAAGATGGTTGTCAATAATCCTAACAACTGGCACTGGGTCGATAAGAACTGCATTGGGTGGGCCCGTGAATACTTCAGGGAAAACATTGTCGGGTTGAAAGGTGAATCAGACGACAATTCCACCGTGGCAACTGTTACAAGTGTTACGTCAGTTGAAGGAGATGTAGTTGTTTCCCAGCGTAAAGGAAAGATCATTAGTTTGTTTGATGTGAAGCTGGTGTTGAGCTATGAGGGAAAAGTTGATGACGTTGATGCTAAGGGGACCATTACAGTCCCAGAAGTTGCATATGACACCGAAGAAGATGAGTACCAATTTGACATCTCTGTGTTTTCTGAATCGAGCTCCAACATAAAGATCAGGGACGTTGTCAGACAAAAGATTGTTCCACAGTTGAGAAAGGTCCTTGTGCAATTTGGCAAGGATTTGATGATTACACATGGGTCTGATATCCAGGTATCGTCTGATAAAGTCACATCTCAATTCACCAAGGCAAACCAAGAGGAGAGTCTTCAGTTCGAATCTGCCAAGAAGACTGAGATTGAAAAACCAACGATAGCCACAGCTAAAACAACTATAGCTTCTGCTACAACCACACCGACTGGCTCATCTCATGTTCCACAATACAATACATCAACTTTACACTTTGAGCCAGTTTTCAACACAACTGCAGAACAGATCTACCTCACATTCTTGGAGAAGAACAGAATTGGTGCGTGGACCCGTTCCAACCCAGAATTCGAAGGCGACATGCTAAAGGAAGGCTCCGAGTTCCAACTGTTCGGAGGCGGTGTCTCTGGTAAAATCACAAAGCTGGTACCTAATGAAAAGATTGAACAGGAATGGAGATTGAGAGATTGGAAAACAGGTCACCATGCAACCCTCACAATCGACTTCCACCAAGGTGATTCAGATACAAAACTCGATGTCTTGTTCAAAGGAATTCCCGTTGGCGAGGAGGATGCTGTCCAAGGGAACTTCGAGGACTACTACGTCAGATCAATCAAGATCACATTTGGATTTGGTGCAGTTCTATAAGATTAGCTCTCCATAGAAGTATATCGCTGTATTGAAAACATACATCCGTACACCCAAACATCCGTACACTAATACATCCGTACACCGCTATTCATCGATCCCGTTTACGCCTAATTTTTCTTTCGGAACTTTCTCGAAAGTGTTAAAATTTGCATGTGATTTTCCACAATGCGTCTCTCTCGCTTCAAAACCTTTTCCCGAGACAGGCCAGAAGGGAACTCACTAGAAATCTACAAACTACGCCAACAAGATCCTCAGAGTGTTGATCCACTGTGTCATTGTCTCTGTTCTCCGTATATTTGGTACTTTTCCCCCTTCCACATTGTGTTGGAATATACTCTTGTTTGGTTGTAAGGCAAGCTGCGCGGGGCTCCCACGTTGACACATTTTTCAACATTGGAATCCAACACTAGGTCTATTGCACTTTCTCAGCATCAGATTCAGTCTGTTCAAGAATACATGTACCCAAGAATATGGACCAAAGACCAGAGTCACCACGTACTCCACCACCGTTCTTCAACTTTTCCCCGGATTTGAAGAACTATAGGGCATTTCTTAAGTCCCCCAATGCTGTGGTGGATAGCGATGCTAGCAAGTTTGCCCTCTCAGAGATGGACTTCGAGTCAGCATACGCTTTACTGACAACCACACCTGACTTTCAAATACCCACAACCCCAGGTGCGAATCAGCTTCCTCCACTGGGTCAGGAGATGGACTTCAAAGAGACCTTTCTCCCAAATAAGCCACCCAGTCCAAATGTTCTACCTTCAGTGGTACCCAATTGGCAATTTGATATCGGCCAACCTTCACCTAAATACCATGAGCTTTTGTCAGTCAACGAGACAAATGCGCTGGAAACTTCTTGGATAGTATCATTGACGTTCCAGCCAGGAATAAGCAGAATGGTGAGGCCGCAACAGGCAATAAAAGGCTTTTCCAAACAGCATTTCCATCGATCTCGGAGGAAGAATCGTTGGCACAGCAGGATAACGTTGGACTTGGACTGGCACTTCAGCAACCTTTGGAAACATCTGATGATACAACCAATGTTTCTTCTGCATACATCAATCCTTATGGTAGCGAATACGTTGAAACACAGCCATCATCGGTATCTGGGACTCCACAGCCCGTTGTTAAGAAGCAGAGGAAGAAGAGGAAAAACTTGTTAACAGAAGATCAGAAGAAGTTACACCACACAACGAGTGAAAAGAGACGTAGAGGACAGATCAAAGAAAGCTTTGATCAACTTGTGAGTTTATTACCTTTGATAGATTCCACCGAGAAGAAATCAAAAAGTAAAAGTGTTGTACTGGAGACAGCAGGTAATGAAATCGACAAATTGATAAGGATAAACCAAGAGCTCAAGAAACTATTGAATGGTTCCGCTACAACGTCCTGAATTCACTAATAGATTAATATGCATTGGTATTAGTGTTTTAACTGTTTTAATATTGATGAAGTCATGCATACAATGTGCAATAACGATCCCAAAGTAGTATCATAGAAAGCAATTAGGATGGGAGCGTAACACGAAACACAGCCAAGTGTGTAGTGAAATATATATATAAATAGCGGGGCCCTTCTAAGATCAAGGGTTCATAAAATGGTCATTTATGTCAATGTTGAGACCAGACGCAAGGTTTGTTGTGGTCATTGAAGGCAATCCACCACCGAGGAAGTCCAGCATCATATGCATACCACCACCTCCGCTATAGTCATCAACATCTGCTGGTAACACCTTCGAAACACCTTCCAAGAACCATACTTTATCCTTCATCTCTGTGGTGAATCCTCTGAGAAGAGAATAATAACTTCTCATGATTCTCATTGCTGATAGATCTCCAGACATTAAAAGAACCAGAAAGGTTTTATCCAGTAGTGCTGGAAATGCAAAGATCCGTAGAATGAAGTCTGATTTGTATTTCTCGTGGTTTAACTTATCCAAATAAGCCAACGTAATCAGATAAGGCGAGTCGTACTCCACGGGGTACAAATCAGCAATGGAGTCGTCAAAGCATACCAGATCAGATATCGACCCATTCTTATCGTTTATGATGTCACCCAAATCGCTCAAGTCCACGCTGATGAATTTATAGAAACGAGACGTTACCGGCAAGGGCCAGACAGCGGTGAGAATAGTAGCAGCGCCCTTGACGTGGAAGATCCAGGCCGAGGCCGGAAGAGACGTCGGTGATAATGAAGATGGTAACGATGCATTAGCCAACGAGTCCATAATCAAAATGAGAGCTGATGCAACTAGTGCATCTGTGTTGTTACCAGAGATTTCTAACACTGCTTCACGAAGCAACCGAAGTGCTTCGCCCCTGTGATGTGTGACATGTTTTTCAAAATGCTTCTCAGTCCTTGAAAGATGAGTAGCAGAGAATGCCAATATCGAATGCATCAAAAAGGGGAATTCAAATGCAAGATTTGGAATATCTTCAATCCATATCCTTTCTTCAGATATCCCTGCCGTGGTGATCGTTGGTGCAACAACTCGTGTGTAGTGGTACATCAACCTCAAGTCAACAATGTTCAGCCCAGTGGACGATGCATATGGTATACCAGAGGAAGATGGCAGACTAGTGGTGAAGTCCTGGCCACTGGTCATTGGTTGATGCATTGATAGAGGTGAAGGAGCTGAAGTCGGTGACATCGTTGGTTGCGGTGAAATTGTAGGGTTGTTGGTGATTGAATCCAGATTTACCGACAGAGTATTGTCATTAGCTGGCTCGTTAGCTGAAGTTGATGAGAGTGCATTTGTTGCGCTTAAAAGCTGGCTCAGCTGACCACCATTGATAAGTTGTCCTAGTTGACCTCCGAGTTGGCCTAATTGGCTCAATTGACCCAACTGGCCTAGCTGCCCGAGATGGCCAAGTTGTTCAAGATTTCCCAGCTGGCCTATTTGGCCTATTTGGCCCAGCTGGCCCAACATTGATGATATTCCAGGCGGTGGTGGCACCGCAGAGGGCGATTTCACGCTGAAAGTAGGTAGCCCGTTCTGTTCCATCAGCCGCTCTAACTTAGCAGTGCCTTGCTCCATGAAGCTCTTGGTGATTGGAGCACCGGGGCTCTCCGTCACAATGTCCGGAGGCTTTGGCGTAGAATCTGTAGCCGCTGCGGTGATGGATGACGCTGACTGCTTTCTGGGTATCGATGATTTGCGGGAAGGCGGCGACTGCGAGCTCTTTGGCGGTTGATGTTGAATCTTCTCTGCCAAAAGATACGTACATTCAATGCCCATATTCTTGCACTTCACACAGATCGGCTTCCCTTCGTCGCACTTCACACGTCTTCTCTTACACGTATCGCATCCCAGCTTGGACTTGTTGTGGAATTTCCTCTTCCCAGTGGATGTTCTGCTCACCTTCTTGCCGTCTTTTTCAATCAGGTCCGGCCTCGAGCCGCTGCTTCGGCGCCTCTCCAGGCCATCGCCATTGGCATCCATCTCCATCATCACTGTGTCTTTCATAGTACAAAACAATAGTGCCCACACTCACTCTCCCAACCTGAAAGAAAACACACAACTTTCAAACACCGGAAAAGAACAGCAGACAGCTATCTTCACCAACTTGTTCCTCGGAACCGCACTTGTGGATCAAAACCTCACCAGATGGCGCTCTTGAACCGTCTCCAAGCGTGTCACCAAACGTAGCTGCGAAACTACAACAACAGGCCTCCCAGTACAGAAAAAAAGAAACCAAAACAGAAGATGGTGCGATGTTTTCGGTCACGTGGTTGGACTCTCCGCTGGCTCTCTCCAAACAACAACACAATTACAACGTTCAATGAGGATCCGTCCAGTTGAATCGACGTTTCCCTTTGGGCTGCTGAGGAGCTTGTTGATTTGTTTGGGTTCGCAAACCGTTTGGGGGTTGTTTATAGGGGAAACGATGCTGAAGAGAAAGCGGATGAGTCTTAAACGAGCGAGTTTTCCCGCGTTCAGCCCCTAAACGAATTGCGCGTTTCTGTTTTCGCAGTTTCGCAGTTTCGCAGTTTTGCGCTGGTTGCGGCTGCGTGTTCGTTTAGCGGAGCGAGATTTGCACAAGGCAAACAGCTAAACGACGCGAGATGCCCTTGGGCACACCCGGACACCAGCGGTGATTGCGAGCAGTGCATCTACACTGTTTTACAGATATGAATACGCCTTTTATGTACTATAAAGATAGTCTCGAGGTTAGTGGTCGTGTGGGTCCTCCTTGACAGGCTCAGGATCGACTGTGATCATCGTGTCAATTCTGAGGATCGCAATGCACGCCTCCAAGGCCGACTTCAAGGACTTGATCTTGGACATTGTTGGCTCAAGGACACCGGCTTTGGCCTCGTCGACAACTTTGCCCTTGATGAGATCCAACCCGTAGTTTCTGTAGTTCTTTCTCTTGACATCCGTTGGCAGAGCAGACTGGCTAGCACTGTGGTACGATCTCAACTTGGCGATCAAATCGGATGCATCTTTGGCTGCGTTCGAAGCCAATGTCTTTGGAATGGTCAAGAGCGCACTCGCAAACTCTGCAATTGGTAATTGCTCACGAGAGCCCACTGTAGTGGCAAAGTTCTCCAAATAGATGTTCAGGGCAACTTCAACAGCACCACCACCTGGTACAACATTGCCAGACTCCAACGTTCTCTTGATCACACAAAGCGAATCGTGCAATGATCTCTCCATCTCATCCAACGTGTAGTCGTTTGGACCTCTGAGGATGATCGACGAGGATGAGTGAGCTTTGGTTCCCTTGATAAGGATACACTCATCGTCAGAAATTCTCTCCTGTACAACTTCTTCTGCATAACCCAGGTAACTGGATTCGAAAGTTTCATCACCTTCCAAATTCGACAAGTTACTCAAGAAAGTGGCGCCTGTAGCTCTTGCGATTCTTCTCAAATCTTCCTTCTTACAACGTCTTACAGCCATGACCCCTGCTTCGACAAACTCCTTCAAACACAAATCGTCAATACCCTTCGTCGTCAAAACAACGTTTGCACCTGCAGCTATTATCTTTTTAATTCTCTCCAATACAATCCCATATTCTCTCTTACGAATTTCCTCCAATTGCTCTGGATCATCAATGTTTATCTGAACTCCCAAAGCCATCTTGGCCTTCTGTAAGTTGATATCCAAGCATGCAATCTTTGCATTTGAGATTTTCTTCAACATGGCTTGGGAAGCAACAGTACAGTTCAGCGCATAGCCAGCAACGAGTTGAGATTCAGTGGACGACTTACCATGTGCTTTAAGGATGTTGACTGCCTTGACAGGGTACTTCACCTCACCTTTACCATTTTGGGTCTTCACTGCCAACATGGAGTCAACTGCCAATTTGGAAAAGAAATCCGAGTCGGCACCAATGATCTTTGACGACATCGAGGTCTTTGCGATGTTGATGATGGTTTCTTTACCCAAACTACTAACAGGCTGTGACAAAACGTCATTGATGTACTTTGTAGCCTCTCTCAGTGCAACTCTATAACCTGTGATGATCGTTGTAGGATGAATCTGATTCTTGACAAGTTCATTGGCTCTCTTCAACAGTTCTGCCGCAATGATCACAACAGATGTTGTTCCGTCTCCAACTTCTCTATCTTGTTGTTGTGCTAGGTCAACGAGAATCTTACCAGCTGGATGCTGTACATCAAGCAAACTCAAGATTGTAGCACCGTCATTCGTGACAACGACATCACCAATGTCATCCACAAGCATCTTATCAAGACCAACTGGACCCAATGAAGATTTGACAACATTGGCCACGGCCTGTGCCGCCAATACGTTTTGGTTACGGATATCCTCACCGCTCACCTTTTCACCACCAAGAACTAGACTAGATGTTAGTAACGTGAAATCTTTCAGAGAAATGCATCAACAAAGATGATTCAATACATACACAGCGTGTCTGAACGAGAAGGGCCGAATACCTGAGCCATTTTCTTTGAACAATTTGGTTACTTAGTGCTGATGGGCCTTAACAGGTTGAGCTCGATGGATGAGTTTTCTGTGTTTGTGTATTTTTTTTCGTTGTTTTTCTCGCCATCGAGCACAACAACACGCCCGTGAGTTTGAATTAGTTAGTGCTGAAATTTACGCTCAAGGTATTTGGCTGAGCCACATAGTTAAGCTAGGCAGGGCGGTCTGAAATTTACGCTGCTACTTCCGAGCTCAAAGGAGAAAAACAAGGAGGAAAAGTGTTCATTTTTTGTACTGGTGTTATATTGAAGGCACTCTCTATTTGTTTGAGATACCATCCACTTATAGAGGCATATTGAGCGAAGCTAAGCAACGAGAAGCGTATAGAAACGGAACCTGGATTGGAAGACTGATGGGGAATGGAATTGGACGGCAGAAATTTGGGTAATTGGGTTGGTGGTGACATCACAGAGAAACCAACATCACTGGTAGTAAAACTGTAGTATTAGCAGTAATCGTCGTTGCAATAGCACTGCTGTGCCCCTGTGAATAATGTTAGAGAAAGGGTTGCGTAGTAGTAATAGTTAAAAAGAGAGAAGGTTCTAAATTATGACGTTGAAATTGTTCAAAGGATTACACACTTCTTCTTTCTCTTTGTCTGGACAGCTTCTGGCTCTAGGGCCGCCACTATGGCCTCATCAAAGACATTCTTCAAGCCTCTTTGCGTCAGTGCAGAGCACTCCACGTATTTCACTGCGCCAAGCTGTCTTGCGAGTTTCTCACCTTCCTCTGGTCTTATTGGAGCAGCGTTTTGTCTCTTCAATCTTTCAATGATGATTGGATCGTCTCTCAAATCAACTTGGGTTCCAACAATGATGGCAGGGACACCTGGCGCGTGGTGGTGGATCTCTGGGAACCACTTCTCCTTCACGTTTTCAAAAGACGAAGGTGACGTGACGGAAAAGCACACCAAGAATACATCTGTTGACGGATAACTCAATGGACGCAAACGGTCATAGTCCTCCTGTCCGGCGGTATCAAACAATCCAAACGTATAAGGCTCATCTCCAATCATCACAGTGACCGCATAGTTGTCAAACACCGTTGGCACGTAATCAGCAGGGAACTTGTTTGTGGTGTACGATATAAGAAGACATGTCTGGTGGTTTTTGTTGGTCAGTTTCATGCTCAGCCAAAGGGGGAGGGGGTTGGAGCCAAAGATTAGAAATCCCAAACAAATGGATCCAATTCGTTCACATATAAAAGAAAAGAACTCACCTTTCCGACAGCACCATCACCCACGACAACACACTTGATCGTTTGCATTTTTTATAACCTTCTTAGCTTATATTTATGTGTGTGTATGTGTGTGTTTCACTGCTTTTATTGTTTTCAGTACTTTGAGATTGAGAGCTGTTCTTTTTTTGTCGTTCTCTGTAATCAGCGGGCGAGAAAAACCACAAAAGCGAGACGAAAAACAAACGGAAAACGAAAAAAATTAAAACGAAAACAGCTGTTTTTGCCTTACCCTTTATGAAATTTCGCGGTGAATTTGCACGAGAAGAGTTTCCCCCTTTGGCGAAATTAATTTTGTGGTTTAATTATTTTCGCAACGCCGACGTGTTTTTGGTGATATTTTATAAGTCCGATTTTTCTTTGTTTGTTTATTTATTTTCGTCCCTTTGTTTGTATTGAGCACATTCTCAACGCCTTAAGCTGTAAGAGTTTAGTTGAATCAGCTCCTTTTTCGCTTAGCTACGCCATTCCAACTGTATCTATCGGCATGTGAATTCCGCATAGATGCTATACCAAACTAATTCCTTTGGGAACAGAGAGATCCTCCTACATAAAACGCACGTCTTATCCTCGGTCTGGGTGCGTGTCGCTTTCGAAAGACAAGAGCGCTTCTCAAACCTCTGCTGTGCAGTGACATCCACACCCGGTGGCACAGAGATCGGATTGTTTCCACCAATCGCACGCACATCTCATGTGAAGAGAATGGCCACATTTTGGGCATATGTACACGCCTCTGGTCATCTTCATTCCGCAGTAAACACAGTTCTTCGCAATGTACTGGTATAACTTATCGGTGATAAGCCCATGGCTCCCCGCTGCTGTCGTGTCCTCCCAGCTGATCTTTCCCCTGTGTGAGTCCGTAACAGGTATTGATAACGTATAGTTGAATTTTAGGAGCTCAGTACGGCGCAAGACATGGCCCCAAGTGTACAGAATGTTCGCGTACTCGTCACGATACCTGTTGTACCTCCCATCCTCCGGATCTATGAGGGATATCCCAAACGTCTCTTCAGAATACCCCATCTCGATTTCGTTGAACATTTCAACTTTTACATTGAGATGAGGAGCACCCCGAATATCGGTGCAAACACTGGGGCTTCTAGAAAATGGGAAACGATAGTGTGAATCAGAATAGTTTGAGCCTGTGCCAGTATCGCTCATCGACGCCAGACGATAGTTTCTAAAAGATCCGATTTCCACACTAGGCGACTGGGTGTTCTCGTCTTGTTTGGAGAACAGAGAAGGGTACAGAATGCAGCTCATCATTGCAAGCATTTGCACGTTTTGAAGCTTCTCGTAGTACTCCATCATCTCCTGTATCAACCAAGTCCGACCAAATGGATGTACTCCCCAGTAGAAATTCTTGTTCAAAATGAATGATAACACCATCCAGGAATCGTATAAGTCAGTGTATCCATATCTGGCACACACATTAGCATTGTGCAATGCCAATTCATCTGGGGGTGCTCCGGTGATGGAATACTCCTCTGCTAGCTCCATCTTTGCGGGTATAAGATCTTGGAAATCGAAGATTGCAACAATGTTCTTGTCAATAACGTTCGACGTGTTGTTTGACTTCTCAGTCGGTAATGAATCATGGTATTGATAATTTTGGATCTTGAAAACTCCAGGCAATCTGTTCCTCGTGTCCTTTTGTAAAATGTCGTTCCAATCATCGTTTAAACTGTCATCACTTAACTGGTCATCGTCGTATATAACTTTGTTGCTGAATCCACCCTGATCAAATTTAAGGGTCTTCTGTGACTTATTCTGTTGCTTTGGTATGAAAAAACATACGAGTTGTCCAGTTTTAGTCCATGATGCTCCACATCCTTTAGGAATTGGAGTACTGTCAAAAGTTGTCGCCTTGCCCAATATAGATGATCTCATTGGGATTAATTCGTCTTCTTCATCCTCATCACTCGATTCAACACTTGACTGTAAAGACTCAAATCCGTCATCCATCTTGAGATCGTCATCTGAAACATCCCCGGTGTCAATGTCATACAAGTTATCCAAATCGATCTTTTCACCCATCAGGAATCTCAAACATGGTTCTAATGAGAATCTGTTCACCTCTGAATATTTAGAAGAGATTTCCGTTAAATGAGCTAAAATTTCTTGCCTTTTATCGTTGGAAAGCTCTCGATTCTCTTCAATGCTGAAAATTGGAGGTTTGCTAGGATACTCTCTTGGAAATTTGAACTCTACTCTCATGAAAACCAGGCTATCATTGTCACCACTAGACCATGGTCCATTCAACGAAAACACTAGAGTACCAGTGGAGACTGAAATCTTTTCAAACTTAACCTTGGGGAACTTATGTCCAACAACACTTACTTCCTCCCCGAGATTTCCAGGTGAGCTGTCAACTATTAAACTGTTTGGATTCTGGGTTTGCAAAGGTGGTGCAAAGGCTGATCTTCCAATTCTCACACCAGATATCCAATTGAGGTGATCGTCAGTACTTCTTCCCCCGCTTACACCACGACTGGATACGAATGTATCCTTTGTCTTGTTCAACGTGAGTTCACTCTCTTTAACCCCTGGCTCCTCGCTATAAGTTCTATAGTCATAAGGTTCCAGGTCCATCGCACCACCTCGGTGGAAGTCCAATTTGTCGTACAGTTCGTTGTCCAAGCTCCAAAGCCTTAAATCGCAGTCTTTTGACCAAGTCACAAGTTGATATTCCCTATCGTCAATTCCATTACTAGAGTACCTCTTTCTCCAAAGAAAGTCCGTCACTCTGTCTGAATGGCCTTTAAACACTTGGCAAGCATCTAAATTGGACTCTCCTTCCAACTCTGAGTGATTGGTGAGGTAAATTGCGTTCGATCCTCCTCTCAACGGCATGATAGCACAGCCATGTCCAAAGGGTAAATGTCTAGCTCTCCAAACCGGGAACCCCGTATGAATGACGCTCTTTGCAGTGGTCAAATCTTCTGACAAGTCCCAGAACTTTACAGTTCCATCGTTAGAAGAACTGACAATCTTGTTCTCGTGTGTCCTGCTGAAATCAACACTGTTTATCTTTCTATGGTGGGCATCAATTTTATGTAGCGGTTTGATGTTGTTTCTCAAATCCCATACGTAGAAGTAATGGTCATGTGATGAAGATAGTATGTTTGGATTCTGGAAGTTCCACTTCACTTGGGAAGCACCTGCCCTCCAGTCTGCCACTGAGTAGAAAGGTCTCTTTGGCTGACGGGTATCCCAACCAAGGACAAACGTATCAACAGAGCAGGTAGCTAAAAGATCAGGATGGTTAGGATGGAAGTTGATGTCAGTTATGGCACGAGTATGGCCGTGCAGCACGTGCTCTATAGCGTTATCGGCTTTTCTAGCCAAGTTCCACACTGTAGCTTTCTGATTTGATGTTGAGATAACCCACGCAGGTTTTGAAGCATGTGGCGACCATTGAACGTCAGCAACTTCCCACGAGGTCAAGTGGTGCAGCCATCTTGGTGGTTTAAAGGGGTCGTCGAGGTCGACAACGTATAATCCTCGGCGCCTGGTGGTTGTTAGTACTTCATTCAATCTCATCCTATGGAAGACTCACCCTGCTAGAACAACATCTCGACCGCTCGGGCTAATAGAAACAGCGCCAACGCCGCCATCGACCCTCAGCGATAGGGAGTTCCCAAAGGTTATGGAATCATATGGGTTGGCCTTATCCTTATTTGCCATTGTATAATGCCGCCATGAAACTATCACTGTCTCGTTGTTTATAGCTGCTCTATATGGGAACCTATGGAAAAAACTGAAAATTAGGGATGGAGCGCAATGGTCACAACATCGCCAGTTTACGAAGCGTGTATCAGATACAGAGATATCATCAATTATTCAATAGATGGTTCAATATAGCGAGAAATAAATAGTATGTCGTATAGAGCATAACAACCTGTATATAGTAATCCGAATTAAAATAAAACCCCATAAGTTCCCTGCAAAATGGGAACAAAGCAAAAAAAAATCAAAGAGAATTAAAAATCTAATGTCATTAGCAGTTTCGTCAATGGACATTTCTGGTCCATGGTATTTGTCTTGGTTTTGCTCTTCTGTCATGTTGGATAGCATTTCATTGACTGGCGAGCCATCTTGAGTTGCACCATCCCTTGACAACAAATTGTGTTCCTTTGCCCAACACGCCACGGGGACCCAAGTCCCCATTACGTTCGTCTTCAAACTTGACCCATGGTTTCTTAGCATTTGTCGCCTTCAACGACGTCATAGAGCCCGTGCAGTTCTTATCCACTTGGATGTACTCCGGCGCATGTTCAAAGGCTGGGTCTTCACGTGGGGGTAGGACCACACAGCTCCACAAGCGCTGGCGAACAACAAGAGCAAATTCACGGTCTGAGCCTCTGAAATATGCTGGGTCCTCCAGGAAGCGATTCTCCTCGTCCTGTGAGATTTCTGGTAGCAAGTTGTTCTCCCTTGCGGATGCCTCATGCGCATAAAGTCTCAAGAACTTGGAGTTGATTCTGGCCTCACGGGCCCTATGCACAGTGATACTGTCGCTTGAGGACGACGGCTGAGAGGTCACATTGTACGTCTCCAGTTCCTGTGTGAAATTGTCCTCAAGGAGACGTAGTGGATGTCTGTCATCTGTTAAGCGCGGTTGGATTCCAAACAGCAAATCGTTACTCTTGTGTGTGACCGTTGATGTTGAGTTCGTCAAGGACTTGATGGAGCGTGTGAGGTTGGACACAAACGACGCCCTCTTCGTTAGCGAAGGCTCCGCTTCCCTGGTGCTCAACGGCATTATGAGCTGCACTTTCGACGAGACGAAGAACTCCTCCTCGACATCGTCCATGCAGCTAATGGGGCATTCCAAAGGGTGCGACTCACACGACTCCATCTCGGAGCTGGAAACTGTGAACAGTGAGCTCGAGCAGCTTATGGCCGACGAGTTCACAGTGTCATTTGAAGACACGCTGTGGTCTCTTAGGCATAGCTGTGAACATTTCCGCTGGTCTAATATGCTCTGTAGCGACGGCGTCGTTGAGCTTGTTGTATTGGCTGCTGTGATGCCAGCGCCTTGGC
This sequence comes from Williopsis jadinii, assembly GCF_001661405.1. Lineage (NCBI taxonomy): Eukaryota > Fungi > Ascomycota > Saccharomycetes > Phaffomycetales > Wickerhamomycetaceae > Williopsis > Williopsis jadinii. The sequence goes on from NW_017963659.1 coordinate 284,677, forward strand.
TCTTCGCGGGAATCGGTATCGCAAAGGGCTCGGTAGAGCTATCCTCTAAGAGTATCGTGGATACCTGAACAACCATCTCTCCTCGTTTCTAATTCCGTTATGATGTTAACAAGCACCAAGTATTCATACACTTGCTGACTGTGATAATAAAGACAGAGACTTTAAAGGAGATTCCAAACTTCTCCTTCAACAACAAATCTCCCACTTCTTGGGGAGCCGCAAGAGACAAGCGTTTGCTCTTATAAAATAAACCCGTATCGTGTTAAGCTTCCTGTTCTGTGTCGATGACCTGAACTGGCAACCGCACAGGTGGTTTGCGCAGCAGTGCCGATCCATATTTCTTTTTCCTTCTCGTTTCAGAAATAGTTTCCAGTAAGCCGCCGGCCAGGAATCAACGAAGTTTGTGCGTGGCGGATTTCGATATCCGTGGCACATTTGGCGGTGTTGGACCTCCTATGTTTTAAAGCGGGAAATGTGTTGTAGGATGGAGGAGTAGCAGCTGAAGTGGTGGATGACTTGTTTTTACAGTGGGAATTGTTGCTGTCCTTGTAAAGAGGGCGAGAAGTTCTTTGCCACCAATCATAGACCAGTTAAAGAGAGCCGATCGAGCAATGGGCTATGCTTGGAGCCGTTGGGGCTGCTTACACAGAGCGTTGGCATGCTCAGCGTGCCACTGTGTTTAGCACAACGTATTCAGGAATGTGTGTTGGCCTACGGAGCATAGACGTGCCGTATGTGTAACTCATTACATGTTCCGAAGTTGTGCACTTTCAACGGAGAACTCACTTCTCGAAGACGGCTGAGCGCGCCTCAGCTGCTTATGCGCGGAATATGTTTCCCTTCCTATTTAACCTCCACCAACTTTCCGAGATCTCTGGGCTGGTGATTTCGATACACACACGCACAGAGCGTCTGAGCACTGGCCTGGCCTGCCCGGAGTTCTCAAGTTGAGAACTCCGTGTCTGTGTTGTGTGTGTTTTTGGTGGGCCAGGGGGGAAACACGGCAAGGGGGTTGTTGCCTTTAGGGGGAAGGTTAAAGCCATGTACAAAGATTCTCGTGGCATGCACCTTCCAGGTTAAGTACAGACCTTACAAGGACTCTGTGCAAATCGATTAAACGTCGCAGCAGGTCTAAAAACCAAAGAAGCTCTGCGCATCTGTCACATTAATATTGGGTGATATTACCAGTGTCAAATATATGGGTTTGCATCATCTCAGGAGATGACAGTGTGAATTATGAAATGGTTTTGAGTTTACTCGACACTCGGTGTTCTCCACAGTGATACAGACACCTGTCCAGATTGCCGCCTCTAAATTTCAAACGACTGCCTTTCGGATTCGTGTGGCGCTTACCTACTAAAAGGCACAGAACTACTGGCTTTGGTTTCTTGGTGGCTCACCGGAACCACAGCTTCCATTGGAGAATTTACCCCAGCCCTCATTGGTTTTAATTACCTCACGTTATGTCCATGAAGATACTGGTCACAACACTTGTCCATCAATTGAGATCAAACTGTGACAGAGGTCTGTGATGATTACACTAAAAGTCTGTGATTGCAATATATCATTCTTCATGCGACGTACAACACAGTAGCGCTAAAGTATGATTTGTTGCACTTCAATCATAAGGGGGTGTCTAGGTGTGGTTTTACCTTTCAGGCATTTGGCAATCTTTCCATTTGGAGTAATTCGAATCTTTCCGTTTTGGGTAGTTCTCAGTCTTTTTTTTTTCGAAATTTCGGATCACTTTGCTCTAAGGTCATTCAAATTTGCTAGGCATTAGCTAGAATGTCCAACTTAGTGACATACACATCAGTATCCTACATGCTTCTTTCATGTATCCTTTTCAATTGAAATCACAATTCTTAGATCGAGCCTGGAGACTACAAAAAGAGCTTACACAGGTCTTACTGATTTGGGTAACATTTAGGGGAAAATCACTTGAATTCCGAAAATTTCATCCCCTTCACCCCTCACACCCGGACACCTTACTTTCTAAAGCGGCCGTTTGGACTTTTTTGCAGGAAACACCCCGCCTGAATGATCTAGGCTCTTTCAATTGGCCACAACATCCATTTGCGTTGGGGAATCATGTAGCTGATAGCGCCAAAAGTAAGGGATTCTGCATAGGGGCTTATCAGACAACATAGCAATCAATTTCGGTTATTCCCCTGATAAGAGCGCAAACAAACACATATATAATCTCTCCTTCAGATCCAAAGGCTCAGAACACGATAACATGACGTCGGCAAGCAATCACAATTCAACCAAGCGGTTGTGGCCGAAGTAGTATCTCCATGGATTCATGACGATAAACTCATATCCAAATAGTACGAAAAGCAACATTGTATCAATCCACATGGTCTCCTTTATTGACTTATCCTTAAGACCCCATGTGAGTCCGAATATCAGCGCACCAATAGGGACTCTGAAGCCTATTCGCCAAAATTTGGACACCTGGTGGAAGCCTGGATCAGTCCTGTCAAGATCCATTGCTGCTATCACTGTTAGTGCGCACAGCGCAACGAAAATGCCCACATGGTAGTAGAATAAGACGCCGTATTCCTCCGGTTCCAGATAGTTCACATGTATCTTTGACAGATCAGCTCCAGCATCTCCAACAATAAGCAAGGCCCCAATGACAAAGAAGTGCGAATAGATATAAACCATCGATGTGGTTGGTGAATTGCGCAATGCGTGAGTTGCTTTTCTTGAACCATCCTTGTGAGAATAGAGAGCCATGAATAAAACGGCATTGATCAACAAGCTGATACCCTTTGATAACCTGTCGTTCCATCCAACGGACAGGGGAGACTCGGCGTTTATCGAGTACACAAACTCACCAATGGCAATGACGTAGAACGAGTGGAAACGTTCATCCTCATGTTCGATGTTCAAAGCTGTTGAATACTCCAGTTTTAACAACCGCTTAAACCATGGATGTACGCTAATTCCATACTGTAGCTGTTCCACAAGAAGCCAGATCAGCGCAAATACGCCTCTGTACCCAAACGTTGGAATGAGAAAGATGAAGTACCAGCATCCACTAGTAAACAGTACACAGCAAGCGTAGATTCTCATCTGTGTTCGGTGTTCTTTGACCCATATTGAATAAAACAACAGTATCAGCGCAAATGAAAATCCAGCACTTGTATAGCTGATAACAACAGCTAACCATGCGCTTGTGTTGTTGACGTCATCCAAAGCTTCGCAATTGTTGTCGTAGATGAGCAACAGCACCAGCTCCCATACGACAAAGACCATTTGTAACAAGTCTTCGTTGTAATAATAGTTCATGAACTCCTTCAATGATGACCAAATCATCCAAGCAGGTGCAAACAACAATATGTACTTAGCAGCTGAGGCCCATGAGTGTGATGCAACTGCACTCGATGCTAGATTTGCAGCAACACCAACATACACCAAGTCGATAAACAACTCCATGATACTTGAAGACCGTTCATGTTTTGTTCTGTACAACACACCGTTGTAGAAGAAATTCAAGGCATAAGGTGTTGTGAAGTATGGATTCCTCTCAGGAGGTTCAATGAACTTGACCGAGACGTCTCCATACTTTGAGATGAACTCTGCCACTTCGGCGTTATCTTTGAAAATTCCCTGCGGATCCAACCCCTCGGAGTCAACCTCAACGTTTGCGGGCTCACCAGCGCTGCGCTGTTCCTGTGAGAATGGATAGGGCACGCTACTTGAAGTCATAGTGTACGCTTCTTTTCTCAATTGACTGGTTTCCCAAGTGGGCTCGCCGGTCCTTTTATATACTTGCACATTGCTACATCGTGGGCTTCAAACTTTGATCATCGTCACAATTCTAACCCACTATGCGTCAAAGTGTGCATACACCTTGCTGGGTTATGCACATGCTTCACAATTCCACAAAACGCATTGCAATGTATCTATACTACTCAAAACTGCTTTTAAAAATATACGAGAATTGCAATTAAAACCTCCTGCTCGCTTGACGATACTAATCAATGAGCCGTAAAGCCACCAGAAGCGTAGATTGTTTGACCAGTGATCCAGTGACCCTCAGTAACCAAGAATCTCACAATTGGAACAATGTCCTCAACCTCTGTCAAACGGCCACCTAGACCCATGGTCTTAAAGAAAGCCACGGATTCATCAGTCTCTTGACCGTAGAGAAATGGTGTGTCCATTGGACCTGGTGCAACACAGTTGACGTTCACGCCCTTTGAGTGCAACTCCTTTGACGATGTTTTGGTAAAGTACTCAACAGGTGCCTTTGCACCTTGGTAAATACCATAACCATCGCAGTAAGCAGCCAAGAGGGATGTCACCAACATAACGATTGAGCCTCCATCGTTGATATACTGGGACGCAAACTTCAAGAACTGGAATGAAGCCTTTGAATTGATGTCAAACATGGTGTCGTACTCTGCCGTAGTGACTTTTGCAATTGGCTTCTTCAAAACCATACCAGCATTGTTAATGGCAATATCAACGCCGCCAAATTTGGCCTTGGCCTCCTCAAACAGCTTTTTAGCATCCTCCTCCTTAGCCAAATCACCTTGAACGGCAATTGAGTCAACGCCGTACTCTGACTTCAAACTCTCGATCAGGCTTGAGGCTTGAGACTGTTCAGAATCAGAGTGGAAGGCAATCACAATGTTTGCACCGAGCCTTGCCAGCTCCTTAACAGTCTCAGCACCGAGGTTCTTCGTACCACCAGTGACAATTGCAGTTTTTCCTTCAAGAGAAATGTTCAATGGAGCCATGATTGTAGATATTATAGTGTTTTTCGTTATCGGTACCAAATACTTTCAATTCAATTCCATCGTCAATGGAAGATGTTTGATCCCCTTTTATAATTTTTCTCACACCCATGAACTGCACTCATTATCAAAATCCACAGCTTCCGCTAATGCAAAGGAGTCCATAATAGGACAGTGGCCACCCGTCTATGACAACCCAAATGTTAACCCCTTTGTTTTGCGTTTCCTTCACCTATAAAACTCCACAAACTTCAACCTCAAATGGAAGCAATTTTGGGTCTATGCATGAATGTGCATCCGCGATTCTTCCCCTTTTCAGCTTCCAACAGTCCGCAAAAACCGGGGGCCCTCTTCTTATGTAATAGACATTGTGTTTGGGTGTTGTGCTCCTACCGAGCACTATCACCCTTTTTTAAACCCTTTTGCCACAAACGAAGAACCCAACAAAGGCAGTCACAGCGGTGAAATAACATCTACTTCTCAGCATAAATCGACGGCTAAAGACATGTCATATCAACCAGCAAGCAATCCACCTGCGTACACAGATGATCCAAATGCGCCTCCGTTACACGATCCATTGGCGGATGATTTCAAGTATGATACCGTGGTTTCCGGCTGTGAGTTGAGCATTCGTCAACAGTTCATCAGAAAGGTGTATACATTGCTCTTCTTGCAATTGCTTCTGACGACAGGCCTTGGAGCGCTCATCTCGATGAATGATACTGCAAAGAGCTTTGCCCTGAACAACACTTGGTTATTCTTTGTGAGTATCTTTGGTTCATTTGCCTGCTTAATCGGAGCCTTTATTCAAAGCAAGAAGTACCCTGTAAACTTGGTCCTATTAGGACTCTTTACTCTATTTGAAGGGTACACAATCGGTGTCGCGACGAGTCTCTATGACAGCGGGATCGTTATCGAGGCGCTAGTTATAACTTTGGTGATCTTTGTCGGGTTGACGGCATTCGCATTCCAATCCAAGTACGACTTCACATCTTGGGCAGGCGTGTTGAACTCCTGTCTCTTTGCACTTATCGGTATTGGCTTCATCCAAATCTTCTTCACCCCTTCAAACACCATGGAATTGGTATACAGCGGTATTGGAGCCATCGTCTTCTCCGGTTACATCTTGGTTGATACTCAACTCATAATGAGAAAGTTCAACATTGAAGAAGAAATACCAGCCGCAATCACGTTGTACTTGGACATCATCAACTTGTTCTTGAACATCTTGAGGATCCTTTCTTCCAGTAGCAACGATAACTAATCACGCGAGAACATTATGTCTGTAACGCAATCATTAATCCCAAAGATGTGTGAAAACCACTCGTGTTTTGTAGTTGACGAGAAGCGATGAGAGCTCCACGGCGGGTTGTGTCACAAAAATTCTCGGAAGGAGGAGAAAAAAAAACAACACTCAACAAGGTGTATACCACGTTCTACAGAAGGAACACTTCTATACATAGCGAATCGAAAGTATACCATGTCAGATGCCTCCAGCTCATCTCAGAGTACATGTAAGTGTCTGTAAATGGCTGGTTTCGAAACATGTTTTACTGACATGCCATGGGAAGTGCTCTATACAACCCTTACAGTCAACTCCACAACACTGTTTACCCTTGAATCACCTTCACTGGCGCAGTTGGGACTCTTTTCGCTCCCTGAAAGGATTTCATCGCAGATGTCACTGATAAACTCGTCCTCCACTCCAATGGGTGAGATTCCAATGGAAATCGGGTCTACAACTGTCACTGTTATGTACGTCAAAGAGATTGTACAAGATGATATTGTGACGGTGGTTACCGCTGTGGATTCTAACATGAGTAAGGTCTTACCGATCACAACTCTTCAAAGACTACTGCAGGAATGGAAGCTTTTCAAGGAGGATGAACATAACAGAACGATAGCCTTCAAAGTTACATTCAACCACGTCATTAAGCATCTCGAAAATGAGTTCTCGAGGAGTGGGTTGCGCAATACAAGGGATGAGCTCGAGAGAACAAGACAGGTTATGGAGGATAACATCGAACGAGTTGTGGAGCGCAACGAAAGGATCGGATTGCTGGTTGATAAGACGGATAGATTAACTGAACTGAGTAATGGGTTCAGGGGTTCCGCCACTAGGGTAAAGCGGGCTATGTGGTGGCACAATTTCAAATTTTGGGTTGCTATCGTCATAGTTGTCATTTTACTTTTGTTCATTTGTCTAAAGGCCATTTAGGATTGGTTATGGTAAACAATGAGCTCTCTGGCATTGTTGAAAGTCCAGTGAGTGTTTTCCGTTCTATGAGCCATGTATATCACCACTTTGTCCTCGTTTTGTGTAGTTGCTACGTCTGTACTCTTTTGACAATTGGTATCTATTTCATTCTTGTTGACTTTCAGTTTCAGCATCACTTACGGTATCTTCCCTCGAGTCTGACTTGAGCTTCTTTGAAACTGGTCCTCTGGTTTCCTCGATCTGCGTTTCCTCATTATCAAGAGTCTCCATGCTATCAACTTCTTCTACTGTTTCATTACCATTATCTTCTTGTTCGTCAATCGTCTCCTCGCTCGCCTCTTTCATCTTTTGATCAGGCACAACATCAGACTGTGCTGTTACTTGAGTTTGAGACTGGGCCAGTGCCTGTGCCAATTTTTCCTCTCTTTTCTTCTTCTTTTGAGCATCCTTACGAGCTTGGAAAGAATCCAGCTCTTCACTCACCGAAGGGATGAATGAAGAAAATTCAGCCTTTTCAAGTGCGTTGATTATATCCTGTGGTCCAATGGTCTTTCTATCAAACTGTTTGGCATGTTGTCTAGCACTGTAGGAGAAGTCGTTAGTACTTCTAATCACCACTTCTGAAGACTAATAGCCATACGTACTGCACTAAGAGGTAGCTCACAAAGACTGTGGAGCTCCGCTGTAGGGCTGTTGAACTGTCTTTGGAAATCAATCCTCCCTCTGGTAAAATGGCCCTTGCCAATTTGTTCACAGTCGCCTTGGGAAAAAGGATATCCTCAATGGAGATCATATCCCTCTCCTTGGTGGAAACAGGATAGCTTCCATCTGAATTCTTTCTCCATCCCTTTGGTGGCATCTCTGTCGAGTTGGTATCGGTATTGAATGTGGAAAAGGGAAAGTATCTTGAGACATATAGTTGTTGGTGGTGGTGATGTTGTTGTTCAAGTACGCGTTTTCGCGTTGCGGTGTTTCGATGCTTCTGTTTCGCAACTTTTGCGCAAATGTTTTACGCAATAGTCCGCCATATTCCTGTTTAGGAAACTTCGGCGCCATTACCCGAAAATTTGGGAAAAAAAGCGTCGACGGAGAAAACCAGCTAATCGGACGGGGAGTAAACATAATCACACACATCGCAAACAAATTGCTCGGAGATCCATCTTTGAAGAGAGGGAACATATTAAAGAAGTTGAGAGATTAAAGGCTTTGAACGTACATTTACTCTTTCAAATTGTAGAGCTCTCTCATTGGTTGAACTGGACCCTGGTGTTTTGTCTGCTTATCTTTTGTTCTTGTTTTCCTGGTCGTATAATTCTGTCTAGTTTCATCACAAAGAGGAAGAAGAGCGGGTCATACTGTGGTGGATTCAATATTGCTGGCTGTATAGAAGAGATATACGATATATATTAAAGGCTTTGTGACGAGATGTCTACGCATGAATTGGAATCTATTGGTGTTGACCACTTGATTGCCGAGCCTGAAGACATTAATATGGAGCATGTGAACGGGCTCTACGATCACGATGGTGATGCTCAAAGGGTGGGGGATGATGAAAATTCTGCTCTAGAAGACAACACCGCGGCCTCTGCTGCTGCCGCCGCTGCCGCTGCCGCCGCTGCTGAGAAGCAACAGGAGAAGCATGATAGAGAAGTTGAATTAAGAGAACAAGATAGATGGCTACCTATTGCAAACGTTGCCAGGTTGATGAAGAACACTCTACCGTCCACTGCCAAGGTGTCCAAGGATGCTAAAGAGTGCATGCAAGAATGTGTATCGGAGTTCATATCGTTCATTACAAGTGAGGCAAGTGATAAGTGCTTATCTGAAAAGAGAAAAACCATCAACGGTGAAGATATTCTCTTTGCCATGGCCAGTCTCGGGTTTGAAAACTATGCTGAAGTGTTGAAGATCTACTTGGCCAAGTACAGAGAGCAACAAGCGTTGAAACAGGAGCGTGGAGAGAATAAAAGAACGAAAAAACAACAACTCCAAGATCACGAACAACAGCAGCAACAACAACAACTTTACGATCAGCAGCAACAGCTGGAAAGAGAGATGACCAACATCCCCGATGATGAGATAGACATTGAGAATCCCATCCCTAATGACTTAATGAATATAAAAGCCGAAGAAGACGAAATGCTCAACCTCGATGGTGATGACGCTGACGATGGACAAGATCAACACGGCACGAGTCAGAGAAACAATAGGCCTTCGAATAGCGCACATTCCCGAGACCCAGACGTACACAAGGGTCCCACTACTGCTCAAAGCCACGATTATAGTCGAGCTACGAAAGGTGATGAGGTACTATACGATTACACCTCTGGCTACTAGAAGCGAAGGAAACTGCCGACTGCCCTTCTTATTTATATCTGTATAAACTCTTGATGTATATCTGTGTATTCTACATGACTGCGGTTTGTTTCACATCACTTGTCGTTGTATGTGTTTAATGCCAAATTGGTGAAGCCGAAGTAACTCCGTGGACTCCAGGGGGGAAAGAGAAATGTCTGGATGTTTTTCGCCCACGTCCGACTCTCAAAGTGTCGGGACGAATTGGTCTCTTCAAAGAACACACACCTTTTCCAGATCATAAGGAATAACAACGCTCAATTTCAAGACTATCGAGGCCACAACTCACCGTTATAAGAGGTTGAAATATGCTATCTGCTAGACGGTCTTCAGTATCAGCAGCGCGCGCTGCTGCCCGTCGTGTGCTGAATGGTGTAAACACAAGTGTCACAATCAGTCCGGTGGCGTCACAGCTAAGATTCGCTTCCTTTGTGCCAGTCAACAAGAAGCCAGTGCACCGTCTTGATGATGCTATTCTACATCAGGACATTCCTATGGTCAATCTGTTGGAACAGCTCAATGGGCTCAAACCGTTGAGTCTCAAGGACGAATCTAAGCCTGATCAAGGCAAGGACGATAGCGTTGGGGAATCTGACAAATCTGACAGCACGGAGAAGCCAGAGAAATCTGATAAACCTGAAAAGCCCTTGAAGAAAGAGAGAAAGAGAAAAACACCAGATGCTACTGAAGACTCTAAGGTGAAGAATGAGACTGCTGCTGCTGCCACGTCTGCCTCAGCGTCCGGTGAAGCATCCTCTGGTGGTGCCGGTGACGATGGCTCAGGTGACAAGAAGAAATCTTCAGCACTACCAGTTCCCGAAGTTTATCCACAGGTTCTTGCCCTGCCAATGTCCCGCCGTCCATTGTTCCCTGGATTTTACAGACCTGTTGCCATTACTGATCCGCAGGTTATCAAGGCTATCAATGAACTTTGTGACAAGAAGAAACCATACATTGGTATTTTCCTCTTCAAGGATGAGAACGCCGATGGTGATGTGATTACAGATCGAGACCAGGTCCATGAGGTTGGTGTTTTTGCACAAGTCACCTCGAGCTTTGTATCCAACGACGAGATGACTGGTGTCGATACAATGACTATCATTGCATATCCACACACAAGAATCAGAATCGATGAACTCCTACCACCTAAGACTCCGCAGGAGATTGAACAAGAATTGGCTGATAATACTTTATCCATTGAAACGGAAGTTGAAACTGAACTTACAAATGAAGGTAAAGATCTGTCTTTGGCAAAGACTCAAGAGGAGAAAGAGGAGCGTGTCTTGAGTAAACTCGATGAGGAGAACGAATACAACCCTACGGAATTTATCAAGAAATACGAGGTCACTAGGGTCAACATTACACCATTGGAGGATGAAGCATACGATAAAAAATCACCTGTCATTAATGCACTAACCTCTGAAATTCTCAAAGTCTTTAAAGATATTTCCCAGGTCAACAGCATGTTTAGAGAACAAATTGCAACATTCAGTGCTACTATGCATGGATCTACAAATATCTTTGAACAGCCTTCAAAGCTTGCTGACTTCTGTGCCGCTATCTGTGCTGGTGAGCCTCAGGAATTGCAAGATGTGCTCGATTCTTTGAACATCGAGGATAGGTTGGAAAAGGCATTGGTTGTTCTGAAGAAGGAAGTTATGAATGCTGAATTGCAAAATAAGATTACTAAGGAGGTTGAGAGTAAGATCCAAAAGAGACAACGTGAATACTATTTGATGGAACAACTTAAAGGTATCAAGAGAGAGTTGGGAATCGACGATGGACGTCAAAAGCTCATTGACACATTCAAAGAGAGAGCAGAGAAGTTGAAATTACCACCAGCAGTTCAAAAGGTATTTGATGAGGAAATTTCTAAGCTGTCCACTTTGGAGACTGCAATGTCTGAATTTAGCGTTACAAGAAACTACTTGGATTGGATAACGCAATTGCCTTGGGGTAAGTACACTAAGGAGAGTTTTGATATCATCAACGCTAAAAAGATCCTGGATGAAGATCATTATGGTTTGGCTGATATCAAAGATCGTATCTTGGAATTCATTGCCGTCGGTAATTTGCTCGGTGCCGTTGATGGTAAGATCATTTGCTTTGTTGGTCCACCAGGTGTTGGTAAGACTTCTATCGGTAAGTCTATTGCGCGTGCATTGAACAGAAACTTCTTTAGATTCTCTGTTGGTGGTATCTCAGATGTTTCTGAGATCAAAGGTCATAGAAGAACGTACATCGGTGCTCTGCCTGGTCGTATAATCCAAGGTTTGAAGAAGACACAGTCTCAAAACCCATTGTTCTTGATCGATGAAATTGACAAAGTCACGCATGGAGGTTCTCAAGGTGATCCTTCTGCCGCTTTATTGGAATTACTGGATCCAGAACAAAACTCTGAGTTTTTGGATCAATATCTGGATATCCCAGTTGATCTATCCAAGGTTTTGTTTGTGTGTACTGCAAACACCTTGGACACTATTCCAAGACCTTTGTTGGATCGTATGGAGGTTATCGAACTTCCAGGTTACGTTGCAGAGGAGAAGGTTAAAATTGCAGAGAATTATCTGATTCCATTGGCCAAGAAGGGCTCTGGTTTGGAGGATGCCAATGTCAAACTAACCACGGAAGGTGTTGAGTATATTGTGAAACACTATGCTAAGGAGAATGGTGTCAGAAGATTGAAACAACTCACTGAAAAGGTTTTCAGAAAGGCTGCCTTCAAAGTTGTCAAGCAGGTAACGGAATCAACTGAACTTGCTAAGGAACAGAAGGAAACTGCTAAAGAGACTGCTGAAGAGAGCAGTGTCACGAATGAGTCCCACAAGGAAACTGAGAAGCAGGAGATTGTTCCTAATCTTGAGCATAATAAGCCTTTGGAGACCAAAGAGACCGTTCTCGAGGAGAATGCTGAGGTTCAAAGACTACAAGTTCCTGAAGATTTCGAACTTGAAATTACACCGCAAAATCTGAAAGAATTTATTGGGCCTCCAATCTACCTCACAGATCGTTTGTACGAGACCACACCTCCAGGTGTTGTCATGGGTCTTGCCTGGACTTCGATTGGTGGTACGTCCATGTACGTTGAGGTCACTGCTGAGAAGGCTGTCGATGAATCTGGCAAACCACAAGGTGGACACCTATCGGCGACTGGCCAATTGGGAGACGTGATGAAGGAGTCGTCCAAGATTTCGTTCTCCGTGGCAAAGCAGTACGTTGAAGACGACTTCTTCAAGACACACAACATCAACTTGCACTGTCCTGAAGGTGCAGTTCCGAAGGACGGTCCAAGTGCCGGTATCACGTTAACCACGGCGTTGATATCCCTGGCCAAGAACGTTCCCCTTCCTTCGATCGCCATGACCGGTGAGATCACGCTGACTGGTAAGGTGCTCAGAATCGGAGGCCTGAAGGAGAAGCTGATTGCGGCAAAGCGCAACGGCGTCACAACGCTGTTCCTTCCAAAGGACAACCAAGGTGACTACGACGACCTTGCTGAAAACTTGAGACAAGGGTTTGATGTGACGTTCGTCGACAACTACAGCCAGATCTACAACAAGCTCTTCAAGTAACTCGTTTAGCACATGAATATACTAACCCATGTGTCTGCTCACCAGAGGCTTAACTATGGATTCATCGCCCTCTGTACGCAACTCACTGCCTCAGCCACCTGTACATAGAGACTGTAATTGCGCAACCATTCCACGGGCTCCTTTTTGTATACAGTGATTAGTAGTGGAGAACTCACCGACGATCCCATCCAGCGCCCGTTACATCTGGTATAAAAGCACTGGTTATGTCAGATTGGTGAATATTAAACTGATGTCCTCGGCCAATCAGCGTGTCCCTCCCTGCCTCGCCATGGAAAACGTTGGACAGAAAGCACGGACAAATCACGAGCAAAGCGCACTGCTTATCGGGAAACTACGACACGACCGCTGACGTCATGGACACGCCCAAACACCAGTGGCGCAAAAGCAGGCACTGGGAATGGCGCGAAAAGTGGTGCGAAAAATGGCGGAAACAGTGGCGCAGCGGAGAAACACAAACAGACAACAAATAATCTCCGCACAGCCAAAAAACGCACAGAGAAAACCACAAACGTGGCCCAAGCACCCGATACCGTTTTGTGCAAAAATGTCACCAGCAGCGAAATTTGGCAACTGGAAACACGCGCAGGTCCCCGGTGCATTTTCCCTGGCTTTATCACAAGATTTGAAACTGTATCAGAGGACCAATTTCTTTTCTGTTGCTTCCTTCTTCTTCTTCTTCTTCTTCTTCTTCTTCTTCTTCTTCTTGGTCTTCATCACTACATTTCTGTCTTCTCTGTTGACCATTAGCTCTACTCAAAGCGTTTGATGATTGGAGAAGTACTTTCATTCGGAGAAGTTGCCTTTTTGACCTTCCAAGCGGTCGTGGAGGTGATCATCGTCTGTTTGCTGGGATTCTGGGCTGCGAAGGTTGGCTTGTTGAACAAGACTGCACAGAAGCAGATCAGTGCGCTCAATGTCGACTTGTTCACGCCTGCGATGATCTTCAGCAAGTTGGCTCCTTCTCTGAGCCTGAAGAAGCTGTTTGAGATCTTCATCATCCCGGTTTTCTACGCGGTTTCCACGGGTATCTCGTACCTCGTTTCGAGGGCCGTGTCCGCCTACTTGAACTTGGACGAGTACGAGTCGAACTTCGTCACCGCGATGAGCGTGTTTGGTAACTCGAACTCGCTCCCTGTCTCGCTCACCCTTGCCTTGTCGTATACGTTGCCCAATTTGGAATGGGACAACGTGGAGAATGATACGCCAGAACAGGTTGCCTCCCGTGGAATTCTATATCTATTGATCTTCCAGCAGATTGGACAGGTTTTGAGATGGTCCTGGGGCTATAACACATTGTTGAAGAGAATACCCACGCAGCCTATTAATTACACGGAGGAGAATCAGATTGGCGACGCCCACGTGACTGACGGGTACAACAACAAGGGCAGCACTGTTACCTTGGGCGACGAAGTTGCTGATGCTTCAGAATCTTCATCGATAAAGCGTCCAGGCTCTGCTGTCTCTGCAACTACTCCTTTGCTTGCTTCTAGTCCCGCAGGATCGACAGATGCTCTCCAATTCTCCGCTACACCATCATCAGAGATTGCTAGCGGAGATGCCTATGCAGGGAACATCTTCACCAAAATTTACAACAGATTTATGGGCGCAATGAATCCACCATTGTGGGCAATGCTTGCGTCTGTAATCGTTGCTGTGATTCATCCACTCCAGCATTTGTTCTTCAAAGACAACGGTTTTGTCCAGAATACAGTCTCAAAGGCAATTAGCGAACTGGGTGCGGTCTGTATCCCGTTGATCTTGGTTGTCCTTGGTTCCAACTTGTACCCAAGTGACGACATCTTACCGGCAACTCCACACTATACCCGTATCGTTGTTGGTTCCTTGGTGTCAAGAATGGTGATCCCTCCTTTGATCCTTCTTCCGTTGATTGCTGTCTGCGTCAAGATATTCCCGGTCTCTATCCTCGATGATCCTATTTTCCTCGTTGTCGCTTTCATCTTGACCATCTCTCCGCCTGCTATCCAACTATCCCAGATATGTCAGTTGAATGAACTCTTTGAGATGGAGATGGCTGGAGTGTTGTTCTGGGGTTATGCAATCTTGACACTACCTGCAACTATTGGTATCGTTGCTGCTGCTCTCTCGGTTCTTCAATGGGCAAGTCCACCACCAGTGGCCAGTGGTTAACATTATATATATATGAGATACAATACATATCAGATGCTGCTATATGCTAATGTTGATACTCTCTCGTCTTGCTCACTGCCAAACAGTGGAGCTGGTGCTGTTGGTGTCCGGGTGTATGTGTTGATGATAGCTGTGTCTTCAGTTGAAAATTTCTTCCTTTATTAAACACACATGAGCTTTTGCCTTCACGTGCACTCAAGTTGTAACACAGCGGTGCAATTGAACTGTTAAGACTATGGTGGATCAAGGTATGTTGTATGTTTCATTTGAGTGTTATGATCAGGCACTAACAACTGTACAAAAGGGACACAATTAGAGCAAGCGGTCAAAGATCTGTTCACGACTTTGGATAAACAATATACCCAGAACTTTCCCCTGGATCAATACAAGGCCTCCTTGCTGCCTCAGTTGAAGCCTGCATCGCCAGTGATACTTAACGGTAACCCAATAGGTGGTAAAGCGTCATTTCAGGAAGTTTGGATGAAGTTTCCATCGACGCAGCACAGTATCACCTCGGTTGATTACCACATCATAGTTGGCACCGGTACGGTGATAGTAAACATCTCCGGCAAGGTACGATTCGACGAATCCGGCAAGACAAGGCTCGGTGAAACGGCAGATCTACAGATACAGGGCCTGCCAACGGGGCCAAGTGCCACTACTGGTAACAGCGCAAGGGCATTTTGGGGGTCCTGGGTTGGATTTAACGCTAATCTCATAGTTGATGAGACCATTTTCCAGGGAATCAACAATGAGTTGATCAATTCGTTGAACTGGAAAGTTATCTACACTCCAGATGATTCTGCAATCAAGATTTAAATAAGCACCATGAATAATAAAAAGAATGAACCAACTATATATTCTCATAAACCCTCGCGTAAACGTCCCATCCCAAATGTTGAACTACCACTTATGGCAGCTTATGATTTCTCAACATACTGCATCATTGGAACTTCCTCTGCACTTCTGTATCTAACAGATCTGGTTCTACAGCAACAGATACCAAACAGGTTGAACACTGCAGTAATTACAGCACAACCTGCGGCTGCCCATATCAGCCCATAGAAGAGATAATTCTCCAGTGTACCTTCAACACCGTACGTACTCACTTCGTTGTTCAGGTTGTTTCTCAGAATGGTGAACGTACCTGTAGCAGCTCCTGCACAGATTATAAGGGCCAATGCAGAGATCACTCCTACGATCATTGCAACGCAAGAAACGAAATGTGAACAGAAGGAGAAGAGGGTGAATAGGCCAGTGAGGAAGGCCGTACACACACCAATGATCGCAGTGATGAAGATCAACTTCACAACAGTTCTGGCCGTGCTGATGTAATCTGTGAAGTCGGATGGAAGTTCCACGGAGTACTCGTTCTCCAGGGTAGACGTGACCGCATCAATTGGGTCAAACATGTACATTGGTTCGGGATCAGAGCACCACGTAACGTTGTAGTTGTTGTTGTCGTCCGTGGTACCTCTGCAATAGCCCCATAGTCCGAAGCTATACACCGTACTTATGTTCCATGTGTCTGTGTTTGATGATAGCAGCGAGTTCACCGCACTGGTGGCATCTGTGATGTTCAGCTTGAATAGGTAGATCTGATTGATAGGTGCTGAGTTGGTGGTTTGACCAGCAACTGCCAGTGCACCCAGAATGATGGTTGCAATGGATAACACCAACGGGATTAACACATAGCAGAATCTGAATATCGATACCATGTCGTTCTTGTTGCCAATTGGACGCTCTGTAGTCTTTACACCTGTCCCAGTTGTATCAGAAGAGAGCTCTTTGACTTGGAAAGTGTGAATGAGGCCAGATCAGATCAGATCAAAGGAAATTGGCTAAATGTTGGATCAAACGCCAGAGTTTATATATGGATTTGTCTACCAAGACATGCCGGTTGTTTCGAAAAGAACCCGTTTTCGTGTTGATGGTTGGTGCATTACGAGTTTACGCATAAGAACGTTGCTAAATTTAGTTAAAGCCAGCCCAAAAAGCAAAACCGGGCTGTGGGAAAATAACTTCGTCTGCGGCAAGTTATGCGAGGACAAACTCTAATCTGTCCCGTTGGGAGGGACTGGAGACATGTCAAACGTCCGCAGTGGTGTTTTCGGACAGATACGAGGACTCAGACAAACAAGACAGAGGTTTCAAATTCTGGGACAAATTTGGGGTGGTGATCGGACAAATCGCCATGCTTTGGTTTTAGATGGGCTTAGTGCACCTTACATGTCCCATGCTCTCAATTAAGGCTAAGAGGTGTAGGAATCAGGGCTGTGACATTGCCGTGATAATGACTGTTTGGTGCGAGTCCTACATAACGTCACACGTTCCAGAAGAGCAATGGGTGGGCACAGAGAGCCTGGAACAGTGATCATTCCGTCTGTCAATGCCAATGGGAACAGCATTGCCTGGGGATCGCATCGGTCATACAAAGGCGGTGCTTTGGGCAGCAGCAACGACAACAACAACGCGAGACCTGCTTAACTTCGGCTTCTTACGAGGCTTCTGTGCGTGAATCTACCTGAGCTCCCCGTTCTTTGCACGTTCCTCGTGAAGAAGTCAGATGTTCCGTAGTTTAGGAGACAGATATAGGATGTAGATCTTGGCCAATTGCAGAGTGTGTTGGTCATTCTGGCTTGCCAGATAGCTCCTCAAGCCGGTTAGGAGTCTCTCTCCACCGCCAACATGCCAATGACCTGTACGAATGACTCCAGAAGGAATAGCAAACTACGATGGGGTGTAAGAAACCAATCGAGGTCAAAGCATCTTCTTTCTAAATAAGTTAGCCAAGTAAATCACAATTATGCACGCAATAACGTCAGCCAGTAGATTCGTCCAGATCATGGTATAGCCTGTGTCTATTGAAACCATTGCGATTCCTGCACTGGTGGCCAAGTCCGTTATCTTCACCACGTACTGATACGTTAAAGAGCACACCAAGAACCCAGTGAATACGCTAAGAAAGGACGCAGTTAACAAGGATATTACACTAAGCTTCTTCCACCTCTTGGTCTGTCCTCCAGAATCTGCTCCTCCCATCATGAACATAATGGTCAAGGCCATAAAACTGACCAACTGGAAATCCTCAAAGGCATGGTGCAAGGCAGTAAGGCATGCGATTCCCTTGCTGAACTTTTGGAGTAAGATAGCATAGTCGAGAACAGAAGCAGTATCCGACTCGTCTTCCACACCAAGCAATTTATTGAAACTGGATATTGCCAATTCGTAAGTTAAAGCGAAGCTATCACCCATTATCTCAACGTTTGTCCCGGTTAAAGCAGCAAGTTGTACACCAGCATCCCTAATAAGAACAGCCAAAAGATCAAATCCATAGCTGTTCATACAGAAGTAAGAATAATCGCTAGGTGCTAATCGACAATATCCCCAGTAGTTTAGCCTATACACGGTATCCTCATTGAAAGTTTCAATGGCATTGACTCTGTAGTAATCGTCGATCTGTGTGTTGATGAGGTCAATCTCAGCTGTTGTAGCTCCAAAATCCATCAGGAAGTAGGACAACACTTTAAACAGCTCTCTGACGGTTGATAGCACAGATTTGGACGCAGGAGCAGAATCTGCTAGTTGAATTGAGACTTGAGGTATGCAAACACCACTAGGCGCATTCGTAGTGCAAGTCAGAAAGGGTACGCATGAGAGTAACACTGAAGTAGCCAAAATTAGAAACATGACAACAAATACAAACGACAACCATAACGACGGCTTGCCTTTTCCCTTATTTGTTTGTCCACGTGACGATGTTTTGTCATATAAGGCAGATACAACCTCATCAAGGCTCTGCTCTACCGGTGTTTCTTCCTCGTTGTTCTTGTCGCTAGAGCACCGCTGGTCCACTAAAGTCTTGAAGATGTTACTATCATTCTCCTTATCCAAGTTTGTCGTTGTCTCGTTATCGAAGGCCCCGTTCAACTCTTCCTCAAAGCTCTGTCTTCTAGAAGAGCTCAAAGTGGACCCTAATAAGCTCGGACTCATCCTTGCAGTCTTATAAGGAGTAGCATGTCCAGACACTGTGAATGGCGAGAGCTCCTTCTGTAAATGCCACGGGATCTCCCTCTTCGTTAGCGAATCCTGTTCCTGTGCTGACGACTCCTGAGAGTCTGCAACCAATGACAGGTCTGTCGATCCTGAACTTGCAAAGCTCTGCACGAGTGAATTCCTAAACGGAGTTCTACTTTTACGACACGTTCCAAGCTTCTCTGGAGTCGTTAGGAAGGACTGTTCGTTACCATAGGGGAATGCCAGCATCTTTTGATGACCAAATATGACAGTGTTGAGTCCATCTGAGATCAACTACTCCAGAAGTATCAAAATATAAGTACTTTCAGCTAATAAACATTGACACAAAACACCATAAAACACACAAGGCAACACCACAAAAGGGGCCCGTGCTCTCTCAGCGCTTAAATTATGATTCGACCAACTGAAGAGCCATTCTTGACGTTAACTGAAGAGGATGATTGGCTGAAAGAGGGCTTCCTCAGCATGTGCTCCACAGTGTGGTCCCTCTCTAAGCGTCCAAGCTTAAAGTCGAGGTCGTCGTCATCGTCAAGCACTGTGTCGAACCGTTCTAGTTCGTAGCCTTCGTCGGAATCGTAGGCGCTGCCGGCGTCATCATCATCGGTATCGTCATGTTCTGGTGCAGAACACCACATAGGGCCAACCCAAACTGCCATTGTAAAGAAGGAAATGGCAAATACAGTCCACATGACACCGAAGAAATTGGTACACAGCTTGACCTTGACTCCGAACGATGCAAAGTCATCCTCTGCCATGGAGCGTAAGGACAACAGGTTCACCGTCATGGTGAGACACGCCACCAATGCCACGATGAACGTGATCAAGGTCCATATCGACAGCGCATGGCCAAGAACCAGCAACGTGGTATTGGCCCTGGCGATGATGTGTCTTCTGGTATTCCAGATGTAGAACGACACCAGCAGAGTAACAAACTGCGACACCAGTACAAACACCAACAGTGACGGTACTCGGTTTATAGCATCGCTCTTTGCGTCTATGCTCGTCTGGTAGTCGTGGTACGAGCTATCGTCTGCTTTGCTTGTCTCCGTCAATGCCAGCATGTACGAATACCCCCAATTGTCCAGCAACGTTCTGTAGTCGAAGAGCCTGGTGTCTTCACAGTACGCCGCCAAAGAAGCTGACGAATTCAGCACCGTGCCTCCTAGCACGTGCAGTTCTGATGAATCATCCACCTCTGATCTGTCAAAGAGGAAGCAAGATTTCTTAAACGTGGAGTACACCTTGTTGGGCGTTGACTCCAGCAATGCCGTTGACAGGTTTGCAATCAACAACACCGTGGAGGTTGTCACCGTCTCCACAGTGTTGTCACTTGACATGTCCGAATATCCCTGTTGCAACAAGCTGTACATTCCATTGTATAAGTCCAACCTCGACGAGTCGATCTGTACCACTGGCATGAAGCTCAACCCGTCTGTATGCTGAGCTGCAAACATCACCACCAGGAGGACTATCGATATGAACGGGAAGATGAACACCAGCGTTATATGAACAACGTCCTTGACGTGCACTATATCCTTGAGCTTGCCACCGCTGAGCACACCTGCCATTGTGTACGGAGTGTGTGAACAGGCAGAGACACCGTGGGAGTTTGAGCTGGGATTATGAGCTGGGATTATGAGGCTAGGGCCTGCCTTGTGCTACATAGCCCTGTTTAGAGCTCCGGTGTGCGCAGTGCGCGTTACGGACACTGTGCCAACGGACGGCGTGCCCTGGTGCTTCACTAACGAGGATGTGTGCTGAGGATGGAGGGCCTGCTGGTGGACTGGCTGTCTGTGTGTTTTCTCAGTGGCACTGTTGGGCTCAGTCTCCCAGTGCTTGTTCTCCCAGTGCTTGCTCTCCCAGTGCTTGTGTTGTGTGAGGTACCTCTGTCTGCGCTGAAGCCAACGCCTCTGCCTGTCTACACCTCTGCCCGTCTAATCTAAGCTCTTCAGCCCAGCTCCTGCCCAGCTCCTGCCCAGCTCCTGCCCAGCTCCTGCCCTCCAGCCCAACTCCTCCAGCCCAGCCCACGCGCTATCTGCCCTCCTGGCCCTGGCGCCCGGCCTGCGGCGCGTACCGGCGGACCGTGGGCCTAACAACTCTCGTGCGGCCGGGCAGAAAGAAAATTTTTCCCTCTGCCTGCAGCGGTTGCGTGCAGTATAAAAAAGATTTGATGAGCTCTTTTCACTCATCTTCTACCCAACTTGAGGAGGTTGGAGTTGGGTTCTTCTTTCCTGGCAATCTGGCAACTGTCCCCATTTCAGTACCCAACCAACTCTCCGTGATACATATACAACACGCACTACACGATGGCTTTCAAAGACTGCACCAAGGCTCTTGAGGAGTTGAAGGCTTACAAGGCCAAGGACGGGTTGTCCGTCAGCGAGTTGATGGACTCTCACGTTAGAGGAGGGTTGACATACAACGATTTCCTCGTTTTGCCAGGAAAGATCGACTTCCCATCTTCTGCCGTCTCCTTGGAGTCCAAACTCACCAAGAACATCACGCTGAAGACCCCATTTGTCTCGTCTCCTATGGATACCGTCACTGAGGCTGAGATGGCCATCCACATGGCGTTGCTCGGTGGTATTGGTATCATCCACCACAACTCGTCTGCTGAGGACCAGGCGGAGATGGTGAAGAGAGTCAAGAGATACGAGAACGGTTTCATCAACGAGCCGGTCGTGTTGTCTCCAGAGGCAACCATTGGCGAGGCAAAGGCCTTGAAGCAAGAGTTGGGATTTGCTGGTTTCCCAGTTACTGGTGAGTACTCTTCTTTGTATATTCTACAGATGAAGTAAACCGTGATGACTGTCTACTCAAAGAAGCAATGACATTCATATATGATGATCCATTTTTTCAATTTATAACTTTCGTTCTACCGATTACGATCAAACGATCTTGGGGAGAAATACCTTCTCTGACTTGCTGTTCAATGTCATTGTCGCTTTGAGTCGCCTTCATCATTCTTCTTTTGTCCTTTGGACCAACGATACTAACTGATTGCAAATAGAGGATGGTAAGTTCCCAGGTAAGCTCATTGGTATCGTCACCTCTCGTGATATCCAGTTTGTTGAAGACGTCACTGCTAAGGTCTCCGAGGTTATGACTACCGAATTGGTCACTGCCCACAAGGGTATCAACTTGACTGATGCCAATGAAATCTTGAGAAAGTCCAAGAAGGGTAAACTCCCAATCGTTGATGACAACGGCACCTTGGTTTCTCTCTTGTCAAGAACTGACTTGCAGAAGAACTTGAACTATCCAAACGCTTCCAAGTCTGCCACCACCAAGCAATTGCTCTGTGGTGCTGCTATTGGTACTTTGGATGCTGACAGAGAACGTTTGGCCTTGCTTGTCCAGGCTGGTTTGGACGTTGTTGTCTTGGACTCATCCCAAGGTAACTCTGTCTTCCAGTTGAACATGATCAAGTGGATCAAGGAGACTTACCCACAATTGGATGTCATTGCAGGTAACGTTGTTACCCGTGAACAAGCTGCCTCTTTGATCGCTGCTGGTGCCGATGGTTTGAGAATCGGTATGGGTTCTGGTTCCATCTGTATCACTCAAGAGGTTATGGCTTGTGGTAGACCACAAGGTACTGCCGTGTACAACGTTACCCAATTCGCCAACCAATTCGGTGTTCCATGTATCGCTGATGGTGGTGTCCAAAACATTGGTCACATCACCAAGGCCATCACCTTGGGTGCTTCCTGTGTCATGATGGGCTCCATGCTTGCTGGTACCACCGAATCCCCAGGTGACTACTTCTACCGTGACGGTAAGCGTCTCAAGACCTACAGAGGTATGGGTTCTATTGATGCTATGCAAAAGACCGATGTCAAGGGGAATGCATCCACTTCTAGATACTTTTCTGAATCTGATGCTGTCTTTGTTGCTCAAGGTGTCTCTGGTTCCGTCGTTGACAAGGGTTCCATCAAGAAGTACATTCCATACTTGTACAACGGTTTGCAACACTCTTGTCAAGACATTGGTGTCAAGTCCGTCTTGGAGTTGAGAGAGAAGTCCGACTCCGGTGAAGTTAGATTCGAGTATAGAACTCCTTCTGCCCAATTGGAAGGTGGTGTCCACAACTTGCACTCTTATGAAAAGCGTTTGTTCAACTAAGCTTAGGTTGTTGGAAAAGTCCCTTGTGTGTCATTGGAGATGTCCTCTTTAATGATGTACGATTTTTAATTTAATTGCATGCTGATTTCTATACGGATTCTAAAAGCAGTTGTAGATAGTTTGAGACTGTAGAAGCATGTGTCTCATCTCTCACATACACCGTGTGTTCTAGTTTTAAGCCACCTGATCCTGAGTAGACGACACATGCCTTCTTGAGGCTGGAAGTATCACTACATGGCGTACTTGAGAAATTACAGATATGTGAGCATTTTTTATTTAAGAGGAACCTTAAACAGTCTCCAAGATCTCATCCTTGAAACCAGAAGCAACCTTCTTACCCTTCTCCTCAGAAGAAGCCTCACCGTGGAGAGACAACAAAGCACCCAAGTCGAATTTTGGTTGTTTCAACAACTTGACCTTTCTGATGTGAACGTTTTGCAATGGGAAGATGTTCTTTGTAGTCTTCTCAATTTCACGGCCAATAACCTCTGGGATCAACTTGGAGGTGAGTTGAGCCAAGGTGGCGTTCTGAACCTCTCTGTTGATGATCTCGGTCATTTGCTTTCTGATGGCTCTGATGTGAGAAGATTGAGCGTAGGTGGTCTTCTTGATTTGGTTAGCTTGACGCTTGGTGAATGCAATAGCAAAGACTCTGACGATGTAATCGTCGGAGGTCTTAGCAGTGACGTTGCACTCAATCAAAGATTGCCACTTTCTAACCATGGATCTGAGCTTGTCAGAGGTCATGTCCATACCGTGGAAGTTGGTGAGCAAGTTGTTACCTTGAACCTCGTCAACTCTCAACTTGATGTTTCTGAAGGAGTAGTCCTCAGAACCTTGCAAGTCAGCAAGAGAGACCTCGACAACACGGCCCTTCAAAGCATCGGCAGCGTTCTTCAAACCGGTGGACTTGTTGACCAAAGTCTTACCAACGTTTCTGTTCTCGAAAGTGGATGGGGCCTTGATGTCAAACCACTCCTTTCTTTGGAATGGGTCGATGACTTTCTTCTTCAAACCCTTCTTACCTTTGGACAATCTTTTGTTCTTACCAACAGCCATCTTTGCAAGTTTTGTTGTCTAGTGGTTATCCCCCTTTTCCTAACACTTCGAAGGTCATTGAGAGAGTGTGAAATTTTACAAGTTTCCCTTCCCAGCGTGTGCGACAGTGCCATCGCACACAGTGCGCGAGCAGTAATTTTCGGTAGGGACCCGCTCTGCAGAGTCCCTCCGTCCATTTTTTGCGTCTTTCCACCTGGACATCTCCAGATTCACATTGCCTGTGCGTGTGTCGCGGACCGTTCATAGAGCAGTCACAAAACTGGACACCTGGACACCACCAGAATGGAGGGTTTCGGCCAAATGTCTCAAAGGGGAAGTAGTCCGGATTGGGTAAAAGATAAACATATGGTGATACTTGGGACGATGTGTCTATGAGCCCTACTGTTGTGTACTCTCATCTATGGCGACCAATTACATTGAGTATACGCCGTGATGAATACTCCACCTCCAGTGCCACTTCACCAGCAGCAACTACGGAACTCGTAAGGATCTCTCGCTATGACAGACATTTATGTCCTATGTATTAACGCTTTTCGGCTATATAAAGGGTCTCTATCAAGATTGCATTCTTAGGAGATGAGAACGTTGGGAAGACGTCTCTGATGATGAAATATGTGAACAACACGTATGATCCAACGTACAAGAAGACACTGGGAGTCAACTTCATGGAGAAAAGCATCGAATTGGGAACCACAGACATAAGGGTGTCGATCTACGATGTAGGTGGGTCTCCAGAGTTTAGAAATATGTCAGCATTGGCGACGAAGGATGCCTTGGGCATCGTTTACGTGTTTGATCTCACTTCGGAAGATACATTGCGAGATATCAAAGAGTGGTTTAAGCTCGCCAACTCGTCCAACACAAGTGCGATCCCAATCTTGGTTGGTACAAAGTACGACAAACTCCTGGAGATGGATAAAGAGTATCAAGAGTTTATACACAGATTGGCTCTGAAGTTTGCGAAAGCACTCAAGGCAAGTGTTGTGTTCACCTCTGCCAGTGATTCCATCAATGTGCAGAAAGTTGTCAAAATCTTAATATCGAAAGCGTTTGATCTACAAATTGGTATACAAGAGATCAAAAACGTTGGTGAGCCACTGCTGCTCCATCAGCCTATCTTATAAGAATTGACCTATGACCGTTAATCAGCTACGTAGATGATTCGCCTATGATATCAGAAAAGGGCTTCAGGGATTTATCCCTTCTGAAAACGGACGTAATCTCGTCATCTGCAATGTCTAACTTCACCATTGTGTTTCGAATAGTATCATTCTTCTTCACCAAGATCACTCCACCTTCCACCAGTTCGTTTAGAACGTATTCAATTCCACGGGGCCTGATTATGAAATCCTTGTACAAGACCTCTGATACAGAGGCTTCCCCGTTTGTGATATCGTTCTTGTCCTTAAGTGTATGTATTGATAGGAGCTGTTTCATTTCATCAATCACTTCACCCAGTACGTTTTCAGCTAACCCACTCTTACGCTTCTTAGAAAGCAGTGCAACGAGAAAGAGTTTTCCCACAAGTGACATATCTGAGAGGTATACATGAATGGATGACGTTGTGGATTCCAATGCTGCTTTGTTTATATGAGCAGCTTGTACAATCACTGGGCCCTCATGATTCAAAACAGCATTCTCCTTTGCGATCTCAACTGCACGATGACAAATCTTCAAGGCTCTTCTAGCATCACCAGAAACGGATGCAACTTTTCTAGCTGCAAACTCAACAGCATCGTCTTTCATGATCACATTATCCGGAAGATGATGGAATCTTGACTTTATAATCTCCACTAATTCTTCGTGCTTGTATGAAGGAAACTGAAATCTTTCAAGACCCAGTCTCGATATAGCCTTGTTTGTAAGGGCCCTTTCAGGTAAGTCCATAGTGTTAGCAACGGCAATAACAATCAACTTTGATTTGGAAAGAGTAGGCCAGTTGAAAAAGTTATACATCACGGCTTGTGATTTAACGGCTAATTGATCCAATTCGTCCATTAGCAAGACAAATGGCCTCTTTGCATTTCCAGATGCGAAGTGTTTCTCGAGTACACCAGCCAATCCTGATATTGGAACCTTTTTCTTATCGTCAATCTTGTTGTATAAAATCTCGTAGGCAGACTGCGGTGTAAGAAGCTTCATCCCGTTAATTTCAACATAATCGAACTTGTTCAACTCACCATCCTCCGACATTTTGTGTAGTTCCTTAATAGTTGCACGCACAGTGGCTGTCTTTCCAGTTCCAGGGACACCGCTGATGTAGACACAAGCACCGCTTTCTGTCTGAATAGCACCTTCGAGGGTTAAAAATAGGTCTGTGAATTGCTGCTCACGGCACGGCAGCTCGGCCATTGATTCAATTGCGCTCTGGGTAAGTTCATTCTTATCAACTTTCTTTATGGCCAGTGTTTTAGGGCCGAGCAGGTACGGGTTCTTGTAGTAATCTCTCTTGCCATCTTTCTTTATGGGACTATATTCCTCTTGGCTCTTTCTCGGGCGTCCTCTTCCTCGTTTGACTGGTGTTTTGCCTTTTCTATACTTGCCATCATCTTCTTCTTCCTCATCGTCTTCGTCTTCTTCATTATCTTCTTCCTCATCGTCGCCAGTATTTACTTTAACTTCCTTTCTAGGCCTACCTCTTGGACGACCTGTTGAGATATAACCAGTGGTTCTCGTCCCTGGACCGCTTTTCCTTGGCCTGCCTCTTGGACGGCCTGTAGGAATATACGATGGCCTGAAATCAGCATCATCTGCAGATGGGCTTCCGCCTTCATCTGATTCATCGGTCATTTCTTCACCCTCTTCATATACTGCTTCTGATCCATCTTGTGAATCATCCTCTCCACTTTCATTTATTGGAACCTCTTCAAGTTTAATCCGTTTGCTCTTTAAACGCCATTTATCGCTTGACCCGTTCTTTCGTATCTTCCCCTTTGGGTCTTGGGCAGTTTGAACTTCAGAATCCGGCTCAGGTGTGAGTGAAAGGTTCGTGGGACCACAACGACGCTTCGTTGCTGAGCTCAATGTCTTAACGATAATACTCTTGATCAACTCGAATCCCTTATCGTGATCTTCAGCTAAACACTGGCAGGCCCGGTCGATATCAAAACACTCGCTGAACCAGCCATAGTAGTGGTCGTAGCCTCTTCTGCAAATGAACGTTCTATCCCTGTTGGAGTCATCGATGACGATCTTTGCAAAGTTGGCCTCGTTCAACACCGTCGCATTCTCGATGATGTCCTCGCAGCGGATGCTGTACAGAGTAGCTGTCAGGAACAGCTCCTGGCTTTGCACCTCAAATGAAGGCTCCTCAACCTCATCCGGCGTGAGAAATCCCAACGCAATCACCTCAATATAACCTTCAATACCAAAGTCAACAGACCTTACCAGCATAACAGAACGCTCGCCATCGGCGGGATCATTAACAACAAGCGATTGACCGGGCCTCACCTCCAGGCCATCGGCCTCTCGCCTCAGAAACATCCGATCTTCAGACACTCCACGACGCCGACGACCACGTTTTCCTGACACCCGTGCCGTACCTTCTGATTCATCAAAGTGAAACGACCATCCCTTGAACTTCGACTGCGTTGATGCCATCGCTATCACCCCGCTACGCTATCCTTGTAGTGGTGGTGTATCAAACAATGTTGTTCTTTGCTGATATAAGCAGATGCCCGTTTTCGCTGTTGATCTTCTCGGCCTGAGCCGCGGCGCGCGCGCGTTGGTGAGCTTTGTTTACTTTTTTTGTACCGCTCACCTTTTCGCTTTTGTGGTTGTGTAGGTGTGACCCGCCAAGCTGAGAAAACATCAACAACACACAGCCATTGCCGGGCAGGTTGGTCTATTATTCGTTTGCCAGAGAACAGAGACAAATGAGCCACCATAACCAGGCTCCGTATCCACCGGATGGATTGCAATGGGACCCTGTGGAGTCGCTGGAAGAGCTGAACAAGCTGCGTCAGACGTATATTCGTGATAATCCCCACCGTAAGGAGCCGCCCTTGCCTGAAAGGCCACCACAGTACATAGTGGACCAGCACATTCCGCCGTCTGCTCAGCAGCGGCAACAGCAGCAGCAACAGCAGCAGCCCGGGTCACCTCACTCTGTGCGGTCAAGTCGGTCTCAGAGTCGGTTGCACGGGCCTAGAGAGCTGCCGCCCAGGATGCTATCGAGTCCAGTGGTGTCATCGCCATACAGCTACGACGCCACGCTGGCTGGTGGGAGGAACTCTGCTGACTACATTGATCAGGTGCAGTCTTCGCCAGTGTCACCGTACCCACAGGGAGACTATTTTACGAAATTCACCTCGTCTCCCTTCACGACGCCAACCAAGGTCAATGGGCCGAGACCTCACCCGGGCTCATCGACATCGCTGAGCGCTGCATCGTCGCCCATGTACCAACCTCCTTCGACCCACACTTCTCCAACGAAGTATCCTCTTTCGTTGAGCGTCAATCAGCAGCCAATTCCTGATCCGAACTACATGGACTCGCCGATCAGAGCGTTGCCAGATATTCCAGTTCTGACGCCAGAGGTACGACAAAGCTACGATGCAACTCCCATCGAAAAGAGGGCTTCGATATCTATCGACTCTCCAAGTCTGGGTCGCAACTCGATCCAGGGCCCAAGATTGATGCCGAACAACGGCTCAACTAGAAGCAGAAGAAGTTCTCCTTCTACGTCACCGGCTAGAAATGGGTACTACGACCATAGGACGAGTTGGAAATCTGAATACTCTGTTAACGTTATGGATGACGAAGATGACCCGAACGCTTTATTGATGGAAGAGATAGATATACCACTCATCAATGTGGAACACGATATGAGGCAGCCAATTATTGAGCGTCCTAGTCAAATGGAGCTCAACTTACAGGCCATTGACCTTCCAGAGATCACAATTTCACCACATAGTACTTTAAGAAAAGAGGTGTCGAAGGACTTGCCCGAAGTTCCTGCAACGTTGACCCTACCGTCACTGCCATTTTCATCAAGATCTCTAACAGTGATCCAGTTCTCTCAGTGTAACAGCATTTATTTGTTATCAGACGTGTTCCGTTGGTCAGTGAAACTATCGCAAGAATGGTCTGACGGGTTGCTCGTTTCAAAGGATGAATACATGAAGGCTCTGAAGTTCCTCTTCAAGCACAGTGCACCAAGGATGAACAACTATGTGATGGACAATAATATACAGGCAATAATGGCCTCATTTGAAAAGCAAAATGCAATCTATGTGAACCCTCAAGGCATCATCCACTTTTTTGATAATGTGAAAGTTGCTGGGGTTTTCCCTCAACTCACAGGTTGTTACTCGAAAAGTCATGGAACCATGGACAATAAGTATCAGTGCTACTCATCAAGGTGTTCACTCACCATTTATCAGCCCCCGATCCCGATTATAAGTTCCGACATCTATTCCAATAAAAGATTGGGAGAATGGGCTACACATTGGAATCTAACGAAAAACGACATTGATGACTTAGATGAGGATGAGGTCAAAAAGCAAAGTCACATTTTTGAACTCATTAGACAACAGCAAAACATCATCAGATTGGGTGAAATTCAGGTTAAAGAATATGGTCAATCATTCAAGACCGCAAATCCTCAGCTGCTCCCTGATGTGTCCAAGTTTTACAATGACGCATTCAACTCTGTTAAGCCTCTTATCGAGCTTCACAGAAAGCACTTGTTCGAACCTTTACTTGCAAAGTTGAATACGCAAGGCAAATACATCTCAGATGTAGGTGGCATCTTCTTGGAATGGGCTTCTAGAGCCACCGTTCCTTATCTGAAGTACACTGAATCATTGGCATCTGTGAGAGAGCTGATCAAGTACGAGAAGAGTCGCCATTCAATATTTGCTGAGTGGTTGTACAAAATTGATGAGCACCCGCAAGTCGTTGCAGCTTCCTTAGATCACAACAGAATCTTCTTTAGTGGATTTATTGGTCACACACAATTGTTATCGTTAGCTTTGATGAGCGTTCGGAAAAAGACTCGAACTTCAGATGTCGACTATACCGTTCTTGGTAAAGCCATAGATGAAGTTGATAAACTCAATCGGAAGATTGATGAAATGCAGGAATATGCTTTACAAAGTCGTCACTTGAGAGTTCTTGCTAGCCAGCTGGTATGGAAGAGCAATGTATTAGAGAGGGACCTCAAGCTCAGAGAATCGATGAGACGTTTGATTAAAAGAGGGGAGGTGACCAGAAAGGACAAATGGACCAGCTCCTTGAATTATCTGATACTTCTGGACAATTATCTATTGATCACTGAGGAGCAAAAAGATGGGCATTACAAAATATGCGAGAAACCAATACCTGTCGAGTTTCTACAAGTTGAGTCAAAGGATTTTTCAAATGCAGAGATATCTTCCAATGAAAATGAGAGTTTCCCTTTCAAAATCCGCTATACTGGTCAACACTTATCCTTCACATTCTGTACCGAGACCATGGCAGGGCGTGATGCCTGGTTTGCAGCCTATAATCAGGTCAAATCGAAGAAATCAAAAGCTTCTGACTTTGAACCTTTCAAAATATCTGTGCTATCGGATCAATTTGCATATGAAGATGGAACACAACCTCAAAAACTTCCGGTATGTGTATCCGGCTCAAACATTGACCGCATGTTGGCTGACTATCAAAAGTCCATCGCAATGGAATTCGATGATTCATCTATTTCAAGACCGATCATGGTTAGCGGAGTGCTTTCTGGGACTAGTTTCACATTTGAGGGTAAGAGCTACCATGCTCTTGGTCTCAATTTTGGATTGTTCATAACAGAAGCTGGAACAAGAAGAGGGTGGAGACGGGTTTTGGATGTGGCCAATGTTACACAGATTGAGAAGCTCGATACGCTTCTTGTGGTGCTTTCCGATAAAGGGCTTTTCTACTTCAATTTGGTTTCTCTGTTGCTGAATTATTATGGTACAAATATTGATGGTAAAACTGTTGGAGAACGTTTATCCAAACGAGATGTGGAATTCTTCAAAATTGGTTCATATTACAACACCAAATTACTATTTCTCATGAAGAAACCTATCCAGAGTTTGGGTGGTCCAAGATTCAAGGTCTTTACTCCAATCTTCGACAGCTTTGGTAGCTTCCAATATTTCCAGCTCTACAGACGTTTTCAGCACTCATCAGAGTGCTATGATTTATCAATTTTCAACTCAATGTTTGTTCTTCATGCTGTTAAGGGGTTTGAGATCTTGTCATTCCAAGTGATGTACGAATCTCAACACATTCCAAAGTTCCTTGCAAATATGAAGAAACCGAAAAGCGAACTAGAAATGATCAAAAAGACCTTGAAATCAGGCTCGTCCAAACCTTTACTGATGTCAAAGGTTTTACACAAATCTCAATTTTATCTTGTCTATGACTCTTTTGCTATTGTCATTGATACAATTGGACAGCTGATCAACGACAGTTTCATTTTCCCTTTCAAGTTCAAGTGTAAATCTGCTACTCTGCAGGACAATTTTCTAATTTGCATCGGAGAAGACATTGTTGAAGTCTTTGACCTGAGCTATGACGATGTGGTGGGGTTCCAAAAACTTGACCCTGTACAGATTATCAATGGTAAAGATATTCACCTTATCGACCCTATCAATGCCAAACTTGTCATGGCTCACCCACAATATATAGGAAGACAATTGATTGTAAGCCTGGAGAAACTACAAGACGAAGTTACATAATTATGACATTTAATACATCATGATCTATATATAATGGACTAAAATGCACCAGTTTAAAGGTTTTGGAATGAACTTTGTCTACTAAGATTCAGATGAACTGAATCTCTGTGAGATACGGAGTTTCTTGGTGTTGCAAAAGACTGGCGAGAGTTGATTGGTGTCAGCTGGTTTGGAGATTGCCCATTAAGCCTTGGTGAGCTTATTGAAGTTTTCGACTCTGCAGTAGCAATCGATGATGTACTGTTCAGTCTGAATCTCTTCATTAAGCTTGTCATGTCAACAAGCGGTTTCTCAACCACCGGTTTCTTGATTTTGAAGAGTTTAATTGCAGTACCATTCCATATCCCCAACTGGAGTATGGTCACATCAAGTTCAAATAGAGGTTCTGATTTTTCTGGTGATGGAGATTTCCAATTGAAACCCCAGCTCGAGGCAACACCCTTCAAAGAAATCGTGGAGCTTCTTTTATTGAACCATGAGGAGGAAGTTGCCTCTCTATAAGAGCTGACATTCTCGTAGAATATGATACCCCAAATAGTACTCTCATACCATCCTAAAGAAATGCTAGACCAAGTAAATCTCAAATTGTCAAACTTGGTCTTCGGGAGAAACTCAGAAGTGGCAAATCTTGCAACTTTTTCCTCAAAGTTGTTGATATTCTCAATTTTCAGTAGAACTTCGATAATCTCAGTCTTTGGAATATCATCAAACCGTGGGATCTCTTTTCTAACGAGATTAATTGACCTCAAGATAATAAGTAAAGCTCTGTGGCCAGCCCAAGTTGTCGACAATGGCGCATCCACAGGTAGTTTCGATTTTGCTTTTAAAGACATACCGATTAATGGATTTGGCCTCAAACTCTTCTGGAACTCATCCACTTCTTCCTCATCCTTTAGTTTCTCATCGGCATCAGTAACATGTTCGCTCTGATCTAAATTATCCAGTTGTGGGGAGTTTCTATTAGATACAACACGTTCCATTGATGGTGGATCCTCCGATGAATTTGCCTCTTGTTCCTCGTTATCCAAAGTTGTAGATTGTATTGAGTTCATGAGGTTGAGTAATACTCTTTCGTGTTTGACAATCAAAAACAGTAAGGTTCTTGACTCCTTATGGCAACGACAAATTGCGTGTGCTATGGATCTAATAAGAAGGGCAAGCAAGTCCAGTCTCAAAGGATCCTTCAATGCACCAGGCTTTGACATCATGTTAATAACGTTCAAAACTGCTAGTCCAGCATGGTAGGACAAATATGTTTTGCCCTTTGTAGTTGGATCTGGTGTCTTCACCGGAATGATATTGTAAAGGAACTCATATAAATTAGGTGATATCATGATGTCAAATTCATCCTGTACGATCATATTTGATATTTGAATGACGAAAAAGTCTCTATATGTCAAATTCGATGGCACCGTCTGGTTGCTCAACTTGTAGAAATTTGGAATTTTGTGTGAATAGTAATTTGTGCTGAAAGGTGCCAACAACTTCGATGTAACAGTACCATCCGATGTGAGGTATAGCATGAAGAAACACGAAATTCTGATCAAACTGGGCCTCCAAAGTTCATTGTGTCTATAATATTTGATGTAGTATAACAAAGTCACCATCAATTCGTGTGCTTTTTTAGAGTAAACAAAAGCCTTGAAATGTTTGTTACATTGAATGAGATCCCATAGCAACGCTACAAGTTCAGTGGACCATGAGGACAATGCTGGGAATGAATTGTTTTGAGTTCCGTGGACGGCTGTTGAGGTTGGAGAAGTAACAAAATTGGTTTTGATAACATTGAAAGGATTTGTCTCTTTTTCAACTGCCTCTTCAATGGGTCTTGTTAGCAGTGACATAATGGATGTGTAAATCATAGTCAACTCAGACTCTTTATGAAGTCTTCCCAAGTAAAGCCGAACCATGTTGTGAGGCCGTTCATCTGTAGGAAGCATGTTTAGCTTGTGCAAAAATGAAAGGTCATTAGGAGGCAATGGATAGACCAACATCACGGTTAACAATTGTAGAGTGTATGTGACAAAAGTTCTTCTCAGTACGAAGAAATTCGTTGAAGAATAATTCGAGTTTGAAGCTGTTGCATAGCTCAATCCGTTGTTCTGATCGTCTGTTTTGCATGAACGGCACACAACGTTCAATAGCGAACAAATGAATGTCAATGCCTTCATCCTTGGAAGCGTGGTGACGAGCGTTGTCATAAACCTGGATCCTCCTGAAACTGCATTTTTAGGAGTGCAGTATAGCGTTTGTGAGGTCAAGGCCAATAGCAATCTGAGAATTTCCAATCTATTGGAATCCAATTGGGGTGACGTTTTTTCGTATTTGGCATTGTAGCCAATTCCAGCCTCCCATATCTTATATTCTGAGCCTCTTACTCCATTTCTTTCCAATGTGAACTCACGAGTAAACAGTAGGTCAACCAACGTTGTAATCAAAGTATGGCCTAATGGCAACGTCGCAGTGCCTTGTCCCACGTTCGCCCTTGTGGAGCTTGGGGATGCATTCAGTCGCTGTCCAATGTTGGCCTTCACACTGGAGCTCTCCAATGACACGTTCCTCGACTCTGACGAAGAGAAAGAGCCAACTGTCGCAGATGTAGTTGTCCCGGTAAACGGAGACTCGTCGCTCGGGGCATTCAACCCAACGCTCCAAAAGAGGTTATTCACGTCCTTTTCCCACAACGACCCCATTTCAAACAGAAATGGCACAATCCGTGTCAACACCCGCACACAGTTCAACAGCTCCTTCTTACTCTTTTCATCCTCCGCAAACGTCTTCGACCTGGATATGGACACCAACTTGAACGTCACGATCCGTATCCAGTTTAGGAAATTCGCCTTGTTGCTATCCCTGATCTCCTTTATGTCTGAGTACGTCAAGATGGCAAACACCTCTTCCGCGCTTGTGGGTACCTCCCAAAACATCCGCCAGTATGGGTCCTGCGATCCTATTTCGAGTTTGATATCATCAACACCCTCTTCTTCTGAGTAAGCCACTCCCGCAAGACGGAACAGTCTATTCTTATACGCGAGCTTCGACTCTGCGTTACCCATCCTGTCTCACGTTGTATCTAGCGCTCTATCCGCGTTGTCTATGCTCTGTTAAACGAAAGGAAACGAATGGCTGGTCTTTCTCTCTCTCTCTCTCTCTCTTCTCCCTGGCGAGACACAAAGAGACAAGCTTGTAAAATGCAGTGAAGATGGTAGGGCGCTTGGTTTCCAAAGAGAAGCTATGAATACCGCAACTGACGTTCTCTGTGCCTGGTGCTAAC
Organism: Williopsis jadinii; assembly: GCF_001661405.1. Taxonomy (NCBI): domain Eukaryota; kingdom Fungi; phylum Ascomycota; class Saccharomycetes; order Phaffomycetales; family Wickerhamomycetaceae; genus Williopsis; species Williopsis jadinii. The sequence continues at coordinate 319,938 of NW_017963659.1, forward strand.
CGCCGTGGATACCTGTTGAGTTGAGTCTAACCGCCGCGTACACTGGGAAGAGGGTATGTTCTCAATGGATTTCTACCTTCCTGCGATTAATTCTCGCAGTTATCGTTGTTGCGGTCGCTCCAGCTGTGTCTCGGTTTTTTCTGTTGGCGCTGCTCCTTCTCCGCCTCTGAGGCTGTTTGGCTGTGAGTGCAGAAGCGTGTGGGCTTTTTCTTTGGTTTTTGTGTGCGTTACCAAGGAAGCAGCCCACCGAGCTGCGCTGCCCGCGGGAAAATCAAGATTGTTAAGCGTAGGGGGAAGCTTCTGTGCGTAGCGGTGCGGTTCATATTGAAGTGTCTACAGCGATGTTCAAACATTCAGGTATCGAATTACAAGTATTGAGAGTCGGTTCTTCTTGTAGACTAACTGCTCTGGTGGACTTGTATATAATAATAAAAAAAATGAAAAAATAATGACTAAAATGTGTGGGCCTGGTACTGTGCCCCTTTGCTCGCCAGGGGGGGAGCCCAGAGTGGCGGAGACGATCACCAGTCGCTATCCACGGAGTCAAATCTTCTTTTGCTTAGACTCTCCTTGTTGTTCATCAGTATGTTGTCGATGGTCTTGAGCCTGTTATCCAGGTTGTTTTCCCACTCTTGGAAACTTGATCCGAAGGCGGATGATGTGGCATTGCTCAACATTGGTGGGACAACAACGTTTCCTGGGAGAGGAACACGCTCAATATTGACAGTGTTTGAATACTCCGACTCTTGGGTGTTGCGACTGGCACTGTACATGTTGTCACCAACTTGGTACCCTTCACTAACCGCTTTACGTATTCTCATCCCTATCGTCTGGAGAGCATGCTGGTTGTTGTATTGCTCTGCTGATGCGTCGTTGATGTTGTAGTTCAGTTGTCTCTTCACTTGTGGCATTGTTAATGGTGGTCTTCAATTTGCGATCGAACGTTGGACACTGGGTGTTGATATTTATCCGTCTTGATCTGTTATAAATCTGAAGTTTTTTGTTGCTTTATTGGTCACCCAGGTGATGTCTGTTTTTTTTTTTTTTTTCAAATCTGTTGATGGTAAGAACACGCACGCGTGATTGCGTACGGTTACCGCATTCAGTAAATTTTACAAAAAGTATCCAAAAAGGGAACTTTTCCGCATATTCTATCCTACCGACTCAAAACAAAGCCGGGTAACACAGCTCATCCCTCTCTCCCCGGAAACAGTGTTGGCCCTTAACCAAATTTCTCCCAATCTCGCTCCGTTTATCACTTAACTGCAATCTGCAGCAATTTCAACCATTTCTGACCTACTTACTTCCTCTATGCACTGGTAATAGCGAACGAGACAAAACTATTTAAACCCACGTTGTCCACCCTGAATATTCCAAGCCAGAGACGTGTGTATACACAAGCAACCGACTATAAAGACGCTAGCAACAATGGTTAACTTTAACATCTCTTCAAAGGAGGCTCAAACGCTCGAGGAGGAATACTCTGCTCATAACTATCACCCATTGCCAGTGGTGTTCCACAAGGCTCAGGGTGCACACGTTTGGGACCCAGAAGGCAAAGAGTACTTGGATTTCCTCTCTGCTTACTCCGCTGTCAACCAAGGTCACTGCCATCCAAAGATCATTGGCGCTTTGATCGAGCAAGCCCAGACTTTGACTTTGTCTTCAAGAGCATTTTCCTCTGACGTGTTTGGAGTCTTTGCCAAATACATCACCGAATTCTTCAACTATGAAATGGTTTTGCCAATGAACACCGGTGCAGAGGCTGTTGAAACTGGTCTCAAACTCGCTAGAAGATGGGGTTACGTGAAAAAGGGCATTCCAGCCGATGAGGCTATCATCCTTGCTGCTGAGAATAACTTCCACGGAAGAACACTCGGTGTCATTTCAATGTCCACTGATCCAGATGCCACCACCAAGTTTGGTCCATTCTTGAAGAATGTCGGTCCAAGCATTCCAGGTGCCGAGGGTAAGGTGTTGCGTTACGGTCACATTGAAGACATTGAGCTCGCTTTGAACAACGCTGGTGACAAAGTTGCCGCCATCTTGTTGGAACCAATCCAAGGTGAGGCTGGTATCGTTGTTCCCCCAGCAGATTACTTGACAAAGGTTTCAGAGTTGTGTAAGAAGCACAATGTCTTGTTGATCTGTGATGAAATTCAAACTGGTATTGCCAGAACCGGTAAGCTGTTGTGCTACGAACACTCACCAAATGTCAAGCCAGATATCGTTCTCTTGGGTAAGGCCATCTCCGGTGGTGTCTTGCCTGTCTCCGCTGTGCTCTCCTCCAAGGAGATCATGCTCACCTTGGAGCCAGGTTCTCACGGCTCCACCTACGGTGGTAACCCATTGTCCTCTCGTGTTGCCATCGCTGCTCTTGAGGTTGTGAGAGAGGAGAACCTCGTTGAGAGATCTGCCGAATTGGGTGAGTTCTTGAAGCAAGAGTTGCTGAAGCTACAGCAAGAGTCCAACGGCATCATCTCCGAGGTGCGCGGTAAAGGTCTGTTGTCTGCCATCGTCATCGACTCCTCAAAGGCCAATGGCAGAAGCGCTTGGGACTTGTGTCTCCTCATGAAGGACCAAGGTGTCTTGGCCAAACCAACACACGATCACATCATCAGATTGGCCCCACCATTAGTGATCTCCAAGGAGGACTTGTTGAAGGGTGTCGATGCCATCAGAAAGTCTTTGAAGCTGTTGCCAACCGTCGAGAAGACTGAACATTAAGTATTGAAGTTGTCTGTATATAGTTGCTGATTCAATTACAAAGTGTGAAGAATGCAGTAGGTAAAAAAATGTGTGTATTCTTGGTTATTTTAATATTCTCTTCCTCGATGTACGTTTGCGAAGTTTGAAGCAGATTTTAGCGTTCTGCCGTTGCATTGGCGGCGTAAGTTGACGTTGCGCGCTTGCCGCTTGATCTGGATCAACGGGATTAACCACACCACCCGGCATTGCACTGTGGTACGTAAGCACTTTTGATGGGTTCACTCCAGCACTTGAGCTATGAGGAATACGTGGATGGAATGAGCATTTTCATCCGTGTTGGGCAATGATATCCGTCTTGTTGTCGTGGAGTCCAAAGCTCCAGTTTGAAGCGATCTTCCGAGCATGAGAAGGTATGGATGTGTAGTCGCAGCCCACGAGGAAGGGTGCGTAGTCATCGCATGAATTGATCGAAACAGCCAGAGCTGGTGGATTGTCTCCTATGACATACCTCTTTGTTCCAACAGAGTCCCAATATCCGTACACTTGGTGGTCAATCCGGCTTCTTTGGCTCAGCTCGAGAACACCGACACAACATTAGAGTTCATGTTTTGGACCTTGAAGTTGTACGATACAGCTGTATGTCGAAGAAACAAAGGGGTGGCAGAACAATCAAAGCGGTGGGCTACGGGACCATCCTGACACAACCGTGGTACCAATGCTGGAGGCCTGTCTGTGCTGATAACGGTAATATACAAAGCTCGCCGGTTCAGCGTCCAAGTGTTGGGAACAACGCCCATCAATTAGGTTGTAAGCTTACAGCGAGCACTCAAATCTGCCCTCCGAGCCCTCCGGCCCTCTCTTCAACAAACTCGCGCTGCACTTCGTCGTCAGTGGTGCCAATCACCCAACGTGGAGGTATCAAGAGGTGCTCCAGCCCAGAAAGCGACATCAAAGACAACAACCCTGCCGGCCTACTTCCTACACACCCTGGTGATCGCAGACATTGTACAAGGTGCCACGCAATAACCTACAGGCACCGCACATGACGATGGCCTTGGTTGTGCAACCAGTGACTTCCACGGTCCACGCAGCAACATGAACCACACCACCCAGAATCGATGCGCGCAACAACAGTTGTTCCGGTTCACTCAGCCCCACAGCGAGTCGCTGGCAGAACACGAGCATGAGGGCGGAAAGAGGGTAGAGGAAAGCTCAAACACAGGCCACAACCTGGCCCAATTGATGTCATATAAACCCTCTCGATCAATTGAGCACACTCATCCGCCAATTGACCCCTGTTCGCAGCTACACGCCCCATGTTCCTCGTCCCTGGTGTAGCTTCTCCCCCTAAATTCCAGCGCTTGGTTCCGCCCTCCCTGTCTCCCGGGTTTAACGAACGTGTGTACCATCTGATGGTAATCCGCTCCCGTCCGCGCAACACAACTCACAAGCAGATCACACCTGTACACGCCGCTGCTGATGCGCCCAATTTAATTTTTTTTCTCTCAATGTAGGGGAGAAGCCTTGGGAGCTCCCGACTCCCAGTTGGGCACAGCTGCCACCTCATGACTTTTCCTGTGTGTGCCTGTCTGACGTTACGTGTGATGTAGTGGCCCCCGTCCGGTGTGTTTTCGCCTGTTGCGCTGTGCCCCCCTTAAAAGTATAAAAGGAAGTGCAATTGCTGTTTGTGTTGATTGTTGATCCTTGTTTCCTCTGTTTTCTCCTCATCACACAAGAAAGGTTTCTTCTTTCCAACAGATACAAAACACACTTACAAACAACACAATGGCTATCAACATCGGTATTAACGGTTTCGGTCGTATTGGTCGTCTCGTCCTCAGAGTTGCTCTTGGTAGAAAGGACATCAACGTTGTTGCTGTCAACGATCCATTCATTGCTGCTGAGTACGCTGCTTACATGTTCAAGTACGACTCCACCCACGGTAAGTACGCCGGTGAGGTTACCTCTGACGGTAAGAACTTGATCATTGACGGTAAGGTTATCAACATCTTCCAAGAGCGTGACCCTGTCAACATCCCATGGGGTGCTGAGAAGGTTGACTACGTCATTGACTCCACCGGTATCTACAAGGACTTGGCTGGTTGTCAAAAGCATCTTGACGCTGGTGCCAAGAAGGTTATCATCACCGCTCCATCCAGTGACGCCCCAATGTTCGTTGTTGGTGTCAACGAGGACAAGTACACTCCAGACTTGAAGATCATCTCCAACGCTTCCTGTACCACCAACTGTTTGGCTCCATTGGCCAAGGTTATCAACGACACCTTCGGAATTGAGGAGGGTTTGATGACCACTGTCCACTCTATCACCGCCACCCAAAAGACCGTTGACGGTCCATCCCACAAGGACTGGAGAGGTGGTCGTACCGCTTCCGGTAACATCATCCCATCCTCCACCGGTGCTGCTAAGGCTGTCGGTAAGGTTATCCCAGAGCTTGCTGGTAAGTTGACTGGTATGTCCTTGAGAGTTCCAACCACCGATGTTTCTGTCGTTGATTTGACTGTTAAGTTGGTCAAGGGTGCCACTTACGATGAGATCAAGGCTGCTGTCAAGGCTGCTGCTGAGGGTCCACTCAAGGGTGTTTTGGGTTACACTGAGGATGCTGTTGTCTCCAGTGACTTCTTGACTGACTCCAGATCTTCCATCTTCGATGCCAACGCTGGTATCTGGTTGTCTCCAAAGTTCGTCAAGTTGATCTCTTGGTACGATAACGAGTACGGTTACTCCACCAGAGTTGTTGACTTGTTGGAGTACGTTGCTTCCAAGGAGTAAATTGTATGACTTTTATTTATGGGATTACGTTATAAATTATGATCCTCATGGATTATCTTATTAAGTCTCCATCTTGTAGCTTGTAATATGATGAACACTCGTGAGTTTTCCAGGTAATTCACCGTGCCTCGTCCATGCACTTTTATCAGCCTCGACGTCATACATTGCATGGTGAGTAACTGGAAAACGGCTTTTTACGTTCTGTTGTATATGGCTAAACGCTTCTATGGCACGGCGCTATTAACCTGTCTGACATTTCAACCTGGTGTTGATGGCTTAAACGATAATACGGTGAGATATATAGCTAACAGAATGGGGGTGACGCACTGATTCCACTGTATATATAGGCGATATGTGTTGTTGGATGAACATTTCTTTGTCTCCTGATCGACAATAGTAGCTCAGCTCCGTGCCAACTGGTTCACTGGTTCAATAGAGAGGGGTGAATGAAGCCATTTCGTGTTCTCCTGCGCTTCCATGGAGCTGTGTACATTTCTTTCGTGAGTGGCGACTTAAGCCACGAGTGGGCTCCACATCTGACGGTGTAATTCCAGAGTCAAAAGTCTGGATATGATGGGAACTTCAAAGACTTCCCGGTGGTATATCAAAGGATTCATAGAGATAGAAGCGGATCTTGAAGGCCAGGCTCCGGGTTAAAACCAGCGTATATCAGTTTTCTTTCCCAGAGAGGACTTTTGGATTATTCTTCAGCTTTAACCCTGGATTGTGTCAGATGAAACATCAACAAAGCTGGCTGGTGATTGTAAGTACTTGCCCACTGGTTCCTGAGGTATTACACGTTTAGTGTGAAAAGTGGCAAACTACAGCGCTATCTGCAGTTTGACAACACCACTGCTCATACAAGTAATATGAACAGGTGGAAACATTACCTGGAGAGTATTGTTCCTATTTATGAGTGTAGGAACAATTTTGAATTCCAATTGCTGGTCTGAGTATTTAATTGGCATGATTATCCTTTACATTAATTTATCTGATAAATAATCGACATAATTAAAATTCTTAATTTCATGGACACTTCTCTTTAGAAAAAGAAAACAAAACCCATATACTTCTATCCAATTTTGACTAAACTAGAGGAATAATACTAGTAAAACAGTGGTTATTATCAACATCAGATAACAAGCACTAAATATCGAGAAGAAACCCCTCTGAGAAGTCGAGACACTCACAACTTACCTCGGGTAATTATGCACCGTACATAGAAACATCCAAACACCAGTAAAAGCAGGCCTTCTGCTATAAGTACCATGTATTGATCGCCGTGTGTTAGAGAAAAACGGTTAAAGGACTAGCAAACAAACGACTACATCATCGCACCATTCTCCCTCTCAATTGGTTCATCTTCCAAGACAATTCTGTAAAACCAACTTGGAAGAGTCGTCTTATTGAGAAACCTGTGACTAAATAGTGATAGGAACCACACAACGCAGGAACATATATTGCTGATGCAACAAACTTGAAACGGATTCGGTATGAACGAACAGAGGTTTCAGAGATGCAACGAGTCTCGTATGTTTACATTGCAAAAGAGACACACCATGGTGTTTTATCAGAAGATTCGAGAAGGACACAGAAGAGCCGTAAATGTATATAAGCAGGTCTATATGATCCATCCTTTCTATAGAGAGACGTAAAAACCGAACCTTTGTAAAACTCAGTATCCAAAGAAGCCACTCTATGTTCACAATGTTTATCATCAAAACAATATGGTCATTGATGAAGAAGATGCCTAGAGTCATCTCACTAGTCCTGTTGTTCATCAACATCTTTCTTCTGGCGTTCTTGCTTCTGGGCTGCACAAACATTGGGGATATATACTCATCGACGTATCTCATCGAATACACCTTCAACAAATCATCACCAATCTATCCATTGATTCGGGACTCGTATGCTTCTAAGAATCTTTCTGGGTATGAAACCTTGTCAGTCCGTGCCTCTTACCTGTCCCTCTGTATATATATTGAGGGGTACGACATGCAATGTACATCACGGTCAGATCTAGACACCTTTGCAAGAACAACAGCAGTGGAGATTTACCAAGTCAATTCAAATGCCAGTGCAGTATCACTCGATATAGTGGAGCTGGCATCCACTTTTTCCAATGACATTGTCCACCCATATATTCTCATTGTTAGTGTGATATTCACCATTATTCTGTTCCTCATGTTGTTCTATATCGTTATCCCAGAGCTACCCGGTAAAACAATGCTAACGAGAGTTGTCCTGTTACTATCTTGCATAGTGACATTGCTTTGGTCCATTGGCTCAATCTGGGCACACGTTGCAGTTGATGCCGGCAAGAACTTAACTCAAGAAGCCAGTATGGGGATCATCAAAGCTGAGGTCGGGAGCAAGGCAGAGTCGATGACATGGGTCCCATTTTCATTTAACCTGGTTGTGGTTGTTACCTTGTTCTATTTATACTTCAGGGATTTGAAGCAGAACCAAAAAGAGAATAGCAGCCAACTCAACGTTGACTATAAAGTCTAGCACCGCCAATTCATATCCTTCTCAAGACCCAAGATGTGATCTGTTCACAAGTTCTTGACGGAAGATCACCAATCTTCATAGGACTATAGTCACCGGCAATTGCAAATCCGTGTGGTGTATCATTGTGAAACTTGAGCTGGACAAATTTAAAGGCCTTTTTATCCTTTTTTGAAGCCAAATCCTTTTCAAACTTCTCCAAATCGTGTAAAGAATAGAACGAATCCTCTCTTCCCACTATGAAGAGTGTGGGAATCTTGATCGTCTCACATACTTCTTGAGGCATGAAGATTGGATGCACTATTGCCGTAGCCTTTATCCGTGGGTCTTCAGACTCGATTGCGATCCTTGCAACAGCGTTTGCCCCGTACGAGAACCCGATGAGGATCGCATTCTGGGTCTTGAGCGTTGTAAGTAGCTCATCAATACAACCTTGTAGCTTGAGCCAGTTTGAAGTCGTTTGGAACTTCCCATCGTTATAAGCACCAAACACGTTATGGCACTGGAGCCAGTAGTTCAGCTTGACGTTCACCGCCACCCCCACAGTCAAGCTCTTGACCTTTGAGATGAACGAGCTATCATGGGCGTCTTCCGCTGGCGTCTCCAAGTTCAAGGGGTCGTCGAAGTAGATATCCACAACCGCCGTGACACACCCTGTTCTTATGGCATACGCGTCAGCCAACTTCTTGTTGTTGACGCTGAGCCCCTTGGAGTTGGGCAGGATCACCACCATGCTGTTCTCCTTGGTCTTCAGCTCGTACTCCACCCTTCCATACGTGTCAATCTCCACGGAGTTCGACGGATACGTCAGATAGACGTTGCACTTGGAGCTCTTCAGCCTGAACTCGTATCCTCTTGGTCTCGGCGACGGCACCTCTTTGAACATCTGCGTTGAGGAGCCATTCACGGGCGTATCATCGCCAAACACAGACCCCCGTCTCGCTGCGCTGGGGTCCAGCATGTCGTCAAACGAGCTGTCATCTTCAGCGTCCAGGCCCTCCCCGTCATACTGCCCGTGGCCCACGGCGTCCACCCGCAGCGAGATGTCTCCCTCAACATCGTCGATGTTCTGGAACGACGAGTCAAACTCCCTGAACATCCGTGGATACGCCGATTGAGGCACCTCGAGGTCTTTGTCTGGCTCCATGGTTCCCCTTTTCGCTGTGATCGCCTTCTGCTTACGCTGGTAGCTGTGCCTTGTGTGCCGATCAACTGGTCGTCCGTGCGGGTTTGTTAACGAGAGCGCCTTCTCCGTGCTGGTGCTGGTGCTTTTCTGTGTGTATTTTGTGTGTTTTTCGAGTGTTTCTGGCTACATTTCCTCCTGAAGCAACACACACAGTTGAAGACAGGCTTCTGGTAGCAAGAGACGGCTCTGTTAAAACAGCAGGAGACAGTAGAGCAGATGAGATTTACGCATTCTTTGGCGACGCTTGTGCTTGGATCTTTGGCGTCGTGCGGTAGTGTCAAGTTGTTAGCGCAGGACATCAATAGCCATGAGTCTCTGGCGATTGGGACCTTGAACTACGACGAGGACACGCTGCGTGCTGAGATGGTTGACTCCATTGACGAGCTGCCGCAAGGGTGCTACCGTCTTGGTGTGCAGCATGGCATGTTCTTCAAGGGGTACGGGTACGATGAGGTGAGTACAGGTGTTTCTGTTGTGTTGTTTGGGAGAGAGCGCGTGGACATGGACTAACAAGGAGCACAGCTGGAGAGCCCATCAGGGTATGACGTTACACTCACCACCACGATGGATGGCGAGATATTTGATATTTCGTTCACGAAGAGCTCAAAGAGGGGGCTGACGCCTCATGTCAAGCAGGTCACGCCGGGCCCATGGCCCTTGATCACGTACCAGAAGGAGACTGCAACCGCCCAGCAGGAAAACACCGAGGAACCTGAGGAAGCCGTGGGTATACTCTGAATTACTGTTGACCAGTCGACCTACTAACACCAACCGCAGGCCCCACAAACGTTTATGCAAAAGTACTGGATGTACATCCTACCAGTGGGGATCTTTTTGCTCTTATCGATGGGAGACCCACCGGCAAAGAACAACCAGCAGAGGAGCGAGATTGAAAGATTGAACAACTGATATGTACAGAGGCAAATGAATATGGGCCCTGGTGGATCACCACGATACATTATTTGCAGAAGGATGTGTCTCTCTTCACTGGTGCTCTTTTCCTCTCAGCAAGTCCCAAGTCCTCCCAACTCAATAGGCCAGTTTTCTGTTGATGCTCGGCTGTTTCTTGGTCAACCTTGGACGAGGTGGACTGAAACGGCACCCACTCTCACGACAAATGTATACCAAATCCTTGATTGCACTCCAACTGGAGGACGATTGTATTTGGACGCTGGAGAGATTGTCCAAACCGTGTAATGTGCCGTAAGCTCAATGTGTCAACATACATCCATACACCACGCACCCACCACCCAAACGTCCTTATAACATCAACATCGTCCTCCTTCTGTAGCGTGTCCTCTCTCGCTTCACTCTAGAGCCCATGTCATCCCCAGCAATGGCTATTAACCATACACACCACGGCCAGAAAATCAGCTCGAGAGCACATCGTCGTTCAATTGACGAACATCCAAGCACTGAACCGATGTTACCGACGTGTAGCTATACAGAACGCCATGGCATCCATACAATTGGAGCAACGGCGAGCCCACAACCAACAATTGCGCAAGAGTCTCCACACTACAGTAGCATAGGCCCCATACAAGAGTAATATAACACGATTCACAGCCATACAAGTGACTAAAACAGGTAGCAAGCCATGTTCACAGGGGAAAACATCCAAACACCCCGCCTAGCCCCGGTTGGACGAAAAACGGGCCAGCGCCGGTTCCCAGCTTCACGGAGAGAGACACATCAGCCACCAAACAAAGCTCGGGTTCAGCGAGTGACAAGCGCGTGTTTGATTGGAACCCCGTATAGAAACTTCAAGTATCATGGATAAACTGTTCAACAGAGGGGGAAATCTGATGAATAAGCTGCCTATAACGCATAACAGGGCTCCGCCGGCCCAATTGGGGCCTCCAAAGACCATGGCCGCTGCGAACTGTCCGGATAACGTGCTTGCCTTGATGAACGTTGCTGCTGTGAACCCCGTGGACTTCCCAGACGGTGTCACGATCTCTATAAACGACTTCTACGTCTTCACGACAAAGCAGTCGAACGATGTTGCGCCTGGATCGGTTGGCTTGAACGGTACGCAGAGATTATGGGCTGGGTTGTCCCTGAGCGAGCCTATCCAGGTTAGAAAGTACGATATCATGGCGGCCACTGGTAAACAGACGTATATCGGCACCTGTAACTTGCAAATTTCATTCAGAACCAAGAACAGTGTGACTGATAAGCCGTTTGACCAGGATGAGCTGTCAAAGGCCTTGATCTCGAAGTTTGAGAACCAAATATTCACACCTTCGCAGCTGTTCTTGTTTGACTTCAAAAGCATCATCTTCGAGGTTAGAGTGGAGAGCTTACAGGTTGTTGACCTCGTGGACATCGAGAACAACGGCCCTGTGAGTACTTCTATAGAGACCAAGGGACTGTTGTTACCACAGTCCATCGTCAACTTCTTCAAAGGACGCGATGGATTAGTCAACCTGAAGTCGAGTTCGATAAGACCAAGATCGGATGCTGTGATCAGACCAGACTTCAAGTTCGAAGAGTTGGGTGTTGGTGGTTTGGATAAAGAATTCGCCAACATCTTTAGACGTGCATTCGCATCCAGAGTCTTCCCACCTGCCTTTATTGAAAAGCTGGGTATCACCCACGTTAAGGGTCTTCTGCTCTATGGTCCACCTGGTACAGGTAAGACCTTGATCGCTAGAAAGATTGGTAAGATGCTTAACGCCAGAGAACCTAAGATCGTCAACGGTCCTGAAATTCTGAGTAAATATGTGGGTTCCTCTGAGGAAAACATTCGTAATTTGTTCAAAGATGCTGAGGCAGAGTTCAAGGCTAAAGGTGAGGATTCCTCGTTACATATCATCATCTTTGACGAATTGGATTCCGTCTTCAAACAAAGAGGCTCTAGAGGTGATGGTACCGGTGTGGGTGACAACGTTGTTAATCAGTTATTGGCGAAGATGGATGGTGTTGACCAATTGAACAACATCTTGGTCATTGGTATGACCAATCGTCGTGATCTGATCGATGTTGCCTTGCTACGTCCTGGTAGATTCGAAGTTCAGGTTGAGATCCATTTGCCAGATGAGGCTGGTCGTTACCAAATCTTTGAAATCCATACAAAGAAGATGAGAGAAAATAAAGCTCTAGCTTCAGATGTTGATCTCCATGAGTTGGCTGCGTTGACAAAGAATTTCTCCGGTGCTGAGATCGAGGGTTTAGTAAAGAGTGCTTCGTCTTTTGCCATTGATGGTGTGATCAACATTGGTAAGGGTAAGACTAATATCAACCAAAAGACCATTGCCAACATGAAGGTGACGAGAAAGAACTTTTTGGATGCCCTGGCAGAAGTCACACCTGCCTTCGGTGTGAGTGAGGGTGATTTGAAGATGTGCTTGAAAGAGGGTCTTGTTAACTACTCACCTAAGGTCCATGATATTTTGACTATTGGCCATCGTTATGTTCGTCAAACTAAGGAGAAGACCAGTTTGATTTCGCTCTTGATGCACGGACCTTCAGGATCTGGTAAGACTGCTTTGGCTGCAAAGATTGCTCTAGATTCTGGGTTCCCATTCGTTCGTTTATTATCTCCAGATAACATGGCTGCGATGTCGGAAAGTGCAAAGATTGCATACATTGATAACCTGTTTAGAGACGCTTATAAATCTCCGCTGAACATCGTTGTGATTGATGACCTTGAAAAGATCATTGAATGGGTCCCAATTGGCCCAAGATTTTCAAACGCTATCTTGCAGGTGGTGACCACTTACTTGAAGCGTCATCCACCAGATGACCGTCGTTTGTTGATCATCACAACCACCTCTTCTTACTCCGTTCTGCAACAGTTGGATCTGCTGAGCTGTTTTAACAACGATATAGCAGTTCCAAACTTGAGCACTCTTGATGAGTTCAACAACGTGATGGTTGAGAAACAGTTCTTGGACGACAAGGGACGTGCAGAGGTGTTGCACAAGCTGGGCTCCATTACACCAAGACTCGATGTTGGTATCAAGAACGCCATGATCAACATTGACAGCGCAACGTTCGGCGAGAACCCAGTCGACGAGCTTGTTGAGCTCATGGCTAAGTAAGTAAAGGTATAAGTTACAGTCTTAAAGATAAACAAGGCTCAGTCCTCTTGGTGATGGTTGTAGAGAAGAACCTTTGCTGTAGCAACAAATGCAGGGCGTCTGAGTGTACGGATGTTCTGGTTTTTCCGATCACCCCCACCCCCACACGGAAAAACCTGCGAGAGTTGTTGCGATATGCGCAATGCCAAAGGAATATGACTTGGACATAAAAGTAGCACACTCTTCTTCAAACTGTTCAATTAGTTGAGGAAACCATTGGCTTTAGAAGAAAATGGCTCAGAGATTCAGCAAGGATCCAGAGCTCATTGATTTTGCCTACAGTAACCTCAATGGTGTTCCAAAGGGCTCGGACGACTATGAAAAGATGATTTCAGGAATGCACTACGACTGTTGGGCACCTGAGCTGAGAATAGCACGTGTGAAACGCCATGAGATGGCCAGGCTTTACGGTGATATTCACCTCAAAGACAAGAGCGAGGAGGAGTTCACCAAGGAAAGGTATGACTACATCTGTAAAGTGTTTGGTAAAGTAGGCAAGGACGTGTATATGGAGCCACCGTTCAACGTTGACTATGGGTTCAATATTAGCATAGGGGACTACTTCTATGCAAATTTCAACATGACCATATTGGACTGCTCCATTGTTAAGATTGGGAACTACGTGCAATTCGGACCCAACTGTGTGTTAACATGCGCCACTCATCATTTGGATCCCGTGGAGCGGTGTCATAAGAGTAACGAATGGGCTCGTGAGATTACCATTGGCGATTACGTATGGCTAGGCTCGAATGTCACCATCTTACAGGGCGCAGTGATTGGAGAAGGCGCAGTGATTGGAGCCAACACTGTCGTGAAAGCTGGACAAATCATCCCTCCGTTCTCGGTATGTGTTGGACAACCGGCACGGGTTGTGAGAACCATTGAGGGCTACGAAGGTAGGGACAAAGTTGGCTTTAGAGATCTCCAGAGTAGTTAGAGATTCTTCACCAGAAAGGTATAAAAGCTCTGAAACGTCCTGTAGTCTCTTCCATAGAGAAAATGTATTTGGTCTGTAGATATCACAAAGGTGGCCTTCGAAGGTATTAGCTTGTGAGTTCTTCGATACTGTCGAGACCATATAATTCCCGGCACATTGACCTGTAATCGAGAGTTCGTACACACAACTTCAAACTGGGAGTCTGTCAAAAGAGCCTGTACTCTCTCCAAGTCGAAACTGCCCTCAAAGACCGTTGTCTTAACGTTGTTGAACACGGAGTGTACGATTTGCGGTCTGAAATGGCCAAATGACCAAAACAGAATCCATCTTTTGGTCTTTCCAAGATGGTACTCCTGAACGTTGAAGTTGTCTGTGTTTTTCGTCAATAGGTGGTGTATCAGATGGCTTACAGACGATTTTAAACCGATAAGAGAGCTGAACCACACTGCCTGGCGTTGAACGCTTTGGTCGATCAGCCTCTTGACGAATCCTACCTCACCACCGTCTTCGTAAACGAGCTCAGCTGTGGTTCCCACAACTGAGTCCCTCCTCAACCCTCCCTTTTGCACTGACACACCTGATTTGTCGTAGAACGGGGGGTTGCAAACCATGAAATCGTACTCTGAGCCAACAACACCATCCCCTTCAGCAACCTCGACACCGCTCAGTTTGTTCGCTTCCACGATCCCCTGAGCATGGCGGATGCTCTGCGGATCAACGTCTATCCCCGTCATTTGCCACCCGAACAGCCTATTGGCCAAGATGGCGTATATCGCGTACGCGCCGGTACCAACGTCCAAACCATGGACATGGCGCTTCAGCGTCAGCGACTCATCCAGTATCCTCTTCACAATCCTCAGGTACACCACCCTGGACGGCACGCTCGGTACGAGATGGCCATCAAGGATTGCTACACTCAAGTCGAAGTACTCCTTCAGCAGCACCTTGGTCAAAGCACACTGTCCACCATAGGAATACTCGTACACACCGCCGTGCCAGTACCGGCCAAGCTCGTCTGGATACTTGCCTACGAGCTCGTTGTAGTCGACGCTGAACACCCGATTCATGGGCTTTGAGGCATCAGCTGTTACCGCCCTCACCACCCGTCACCACCCTCTTACGTAACCTGCGGTGCCATCACCGCGCCCGTTTGTTTTTCCTTCACCGGGTGATGCCACTGATGTTGTTCATGTGGTTTTTCCGGTCCAGCCTCGCTCTGCAGCAGAGGGAAAAACCGTGGCCTGGAGTTAAGAACATGGGAAGGTCTATGGGAGGTTAGAAGGGTCAGAGAGAGCGTGTAGTGGTGTCTTTCACGTGGAGGTGGAAGGAGAGCGACTTGGGGATCACAATGAGCATAATATCTGTGGATGTTCACGCCCGATTGCGTGGCGAATGGCGGATAGTTGTGTCCAATTCTCGGAGTCTCGTGGTTTGGACTTATCAATGCGTGTTGCTCATCTTGCAGGTTGGATCTGTTGATGTTGTTTCCAGGGGGGAGTGAGGAGGCACGGAGTTGAAACCACACCACCAAAGTCCCAGTGACAGTTATAAAAGGCGACAGCTGCTCTCTCCATCTCTAAGTCAATTCTGTGAGGTTTACTTTCCTCCTCACACATACAAACAAACAAACATTAATCAATAATGTCAATTCCAAAAACACAGAAGGGTGTTATCTTCTACGAGAACGGTGGTCCATTGGAGTACAAGGACATTCCAGTCCCAACTCCAAAGCCAAACGAGATCTTGGTCAACGTGAAGTACTCTGGTGTGTGCCACACCGATTTGCACGCCTGGAAGGGTGACTGGCCATTGCCAGTGAAGTTGCCACTTGTCGGTGGTCACGAAGGTGCCGGTGTCGTCGTCGCCAAGGGTTCTGAGGTCAAGAACTTTGAAATTGGTGACTACGCCGGTATCAAGTGGTTGAACGGATCGTGTATGTCCTGTGAGTTCTGTGAGAAGTCCTTCGAGGCCAACTGTCCAAAGGCCGACTTGTCTGGTTACACCCATGATGGTTCTTTCCAACAGTACGCCACTGCTGATGCCGTCCAAGCTGCAAAGATCTCCAAGGGCACTGACTTGGCTGAAATTGCTCCAATCTTGTGTGCTGGTGTCACCGTCTACAAGGCATTGAAGACAGCTGACTTGGAGCCAGGTGAGTGGGTTGCTATCTCCGGTGCTGGTGGTGGTTTGGGTTCCCTTGCCATCCAATTCGCTAAGGCCATGGGTCTTAGAGTCTTGGCCATCGATGGTGGTGATGACAAGAAGCAACTTTGTCAGGAGCTTGGTGCTGAAGTCTTCATTGATTTCACCAAGACCAAGGACATTGTCAAGTCCATCCAAGATGCTACAAACGGTGGTCCACACGGTGTGATCAACGTGTCTGTCTCCGAGAAGGCCATTGAGCAATCTACCGAGTACGTCAGAAACTGTGGTACCGTTGTTCTTGTCGGTTTGCCAGCTGGTGCCGTTGCACGTGCTCAAGTGTTTGCTGCTGTCGTCAAGTCCATCTCTGTCAAGGGTTCCTACGTCGGTAACAGAGCAGACACCCGTGAGGCCATTGACTTCTTTGAGAGAGGTTTGGTCAAGGCTCCAATCAAAATTGTCGGTTTGTCTGAGCTTCCAGAGGTTTACAAGTTGATGGAGGAGGGTAAGATCTTGGGACGTTACGTTGTTGACACTTCCAAATGAGTAATGACTATATAGAGGCTATCGGAATTGTACGAAGCTGTGCTACGAAAAAAACAGGATTTAAGAACATGTTTCACACGAGTGTAGATCCCAGAGTCTGGACTCTGGACCGTATGGCTAGCTATATGGAAGAGAACAATCAACCGAGGCTGTTTTAGCTAGATGGCCCTTAAACGAGGCAGCTCAAGTGAGTTGCAGTGCCGGCTGAAACTGACATAGACCTTGACAGAGTGAGGCTTCTTTAGCTCCTACTCTTTATAGTAATGTCCAAAACGTCCTCCTCCTTGACGCATTTGCTTCTACTAATCAGCACGAAGGTGACGGGCAGTACAGGTATGATATACCATTTGAAGTGAGCCAATCTCTTGACTTATAGCATGCCCCCACACACACAGCTGTAACAATTAACCTGGCCACTGTAGGGCACAGATATGCTGTCATTCATGTAACTGGAATTGGCGAGAAGGTTGGTCCGTTTATCTCTTTCTTGACCAGGATTCAGCCTCAACGGTCCAGATCGGAATGGAGAAGCGTATCAACTCCGACCAGAAGCACATAGATGAACAGCAAAAATCCCATGGGTGTATGCACCAGTCCCGCACAAGCGACATATGTAGACATATCTGTGCATAAAACAATGCCACCTTTATATTCAAGTCGAGATTTAGTAGCATGTCTCAACCCTCTACGACCTTGTACGGCCTGACTTACTGAAGTTGTCCCCAAGGATTGCGTAGTTTGAGGTTCTTGGGCTCTATAACACCTACAAAGCAAATGAGCGAAGCCCGTAGGGACTTGAACCGGATAATCATGGACATATCCGATATATCAAAGTCGCTAGGAGGGAGTCCATTGTAAAGCTTCCCAGCCTTTCTTTAAGGAAGTGCATCCGTGTGCGTTTACCCACAGTAGAAGTGACCAATGGGGTTGTGGCGAGGCAATGAAGGCTTCCACGGCCGCAGCTGCCCGCGTCACGGTAGTTTTTTCCCTTTTCTTTTGATTGGCTTTTTACGGCATTGACACATGTAGCGGCCTGTGATATGAGCTGGAGCTCTTGAAAGCTTGTAAGAGGAGCTTTTGATTCCGTTTGGTTCCATCAATCGGCCGGCGTTTTTGCTTCACAAGATAAAGACAAGAGGCTGTATGTATGCAGCTTGTAGTTTACGACCTATTTTGATGACGCTGTCGTGAATCAAATAACGGAAAGGGAGACGGTGTGCTGTACACTCAGTGTGTATGTGGTGTCTGAGAAACGTCCCATCGACATTGTCACTGTTCTGTTCTGTAACCTTTGTGACGATGACAGCTCTAGATGGTGCACTGTCGACAGAGTCACTACCAATGGTGGTGCATCAGACATACCAACTGTTCTCGCATATAAAGTTGCATTGTGGCCACAGCAACTGGAATGCCATTAAGAGTTAATGTATCCATTGCTGATCGTCTGAGACTGTAGAATGCAAACACTTTTAAAGCCCTAGTAACTTGTAGCATACAGATGTGCATATAGCGTTTATCTGGGCCTGTAACGGGAGCTCTACATCCACCAGCTGCGCTGATCAAGGGTTACGTTTTGTGAAGTTTGGAGCGAGCGAGGACAAGGTTCCCAGTCGGGGTGCGTATAAGCTCAGGGGGGAGTGGAAACGCACAGGCAACAACGGGTTGTGGTCTCCAGACAAACGTTTCGGACAGGCCAGTTGGGCATTGAGGTTGACCACCCTTCGAATACGTATCAAGCTTGAAGTTACCAGGTAGTGCCTACGTGCCAATTCCATCCGCTGAAACTCTGTCCTCATGTTTCCCGTATAGCCATGCCGCAACTGACTCGCTCGGGATGAAATAAAGGTGAGGCTTAAGCCATTCAGCCAGGCATCGCGTTGGCCATTGCCCAGGTCCAAACTGTGGATGCGGAAAGCATCGATGGCTCAAAAGGCTACAGTGACGATGGTTTAGTGGAGATCTGATTCCATAAGCGGCCTGTGGCGGGACGCCAAAGTTCGTTTCAAGTCATCTGCAACTGACTATGTGGGCAAAATGCTCTAGCTGTGTAGATATGTGCGCTCCAAATACTCTGAGATATGGGAGCAAGGCACAACGTCAAGGCGTATTTAACAATCACGAGCCTCTCGATCTCTCGGAATACGGACAGAACTTGGGCAAGTCCAGCTGGCAGGCAAACAAGGAAGAAGTGGAAAAAAACGGCGCGTGCTTCATTGACCAGTCAGCTCTTTCCGTGGTGATCAAGTTTATAGAGCTGGCCGGCCACCGTTGTTCATTCCTCGGAATCGCTTATACACTTTTAATACTACCCACCAATGCCAGATGGGCTAAACTGTACGACTATTAAGTGTGCGTAATGGGAGCAAAAGGGCAGCATGAGGGGGATCATAGGCCATGATGATCGCTGATTGTAGTGTAGCACATACAGAGCTTCCAAGCTACTTTACGCACTCCTACAGAGACGGTGTGACCGAGGGCAGTCGGGGACTCAAGCCCTCTGAAACCAAAACACGCACGCAACAACGGTCATAGTACCACACGCACCTGTCGTCCTCTCAACCCGCTTGTATCCCTTGTCCCTTTAACTAATTACACAGGAACAGCCTCCCAGTTCAAAAACCCATGATGCAGTGATGGAAAAACGCAGGCGAAACCAGCATCCAAAGCTTCGTATATGTGCTAGAACAGTGTAGAAGGTGTACATAAGAAAAAATTATATATAAAGTACCGGCCGCAAAATTTGCGAAAGTCCCCGGGTATCCTTTTAGCTTTTTCGTTTTTCGAAAGCGTCAAGCGGGAAAAAGAAAAAGAAATTGTGGTGCTGCAGAGCGACAGAACCAAAAAAAACTTTATATTCACCTATAAGCGCCAAATTTTGATAAAAAAAAAGACAAAAGGTCCCGAACAGACAAAAAAAAGAAGGGGGACAAATACCGAACTCTGGACAAAAAAAAGGAAGTTGAAGATTGAAGTCCTTTAATACTC
Organism: Williopsis jadinii; assembly: GCF_001661405.1. NCBI lineage: Eukaryota > Fungi > Ascomycota > Saccharomycetes > Phaffomycetales > Wickerhamomycetaceae > Williopsis > Williopsis jadinii. The sequence goes on from NW_017963659.1 coordinate 339,826, forward strand.
GTCCATATCTGGTGCTTTTTTTACCCTTTCTCCTTGTTATAACGTCGAGAGAGACCAGACAAACGGAAGACCTCTTCTATAAGCATAGCAGGTGTTGCTTGTGTTCGTCTGAGAATATCCATCGACTCGTTGGAAGCGGAACTTGATTTTTTTTGTGTGTGTGCTTGTGTGTCTCCTTGTTCTTTAGACCAGATACACTGCTGAAACAGAGTGGCCTAGTGAGTGGATTCGGGAAGCAATGTCGTACTCCTTCGAAGACACGGAGGCCCTTCTGGCGTCGTTGTCGGGCTCCTCAGGGACGCCGACTCTTTCGCCGTCTGAGTTCTCTCCACAGCAAGCCATGTCGCCGACGCAGAACATGTTTGGCGGTGATGACATGGCCTGGAATGGAGAGAGCAACGCTGAGCTGGGCGAAGGTGCCGCCATCATGACCAATACCACGAGCGAGTACAACAGCGACGACTTCACCGGGATGAACGTTGATTTTGTTGGTGCCAGTGGGAAAACTGGCGAGGCAAAGCTGGACGAGTACATCTCATCGCTGGAGAACTCCCCGGCAGACGTGCTATCAGAGATCATTCCTGAGCTGGGGCCTGCTGACGATGGCGTGAACCCTGGCCTGCTGACGATGGCGTGAACCCTGGCCTGCTGACATCGCCAACGGCGACTGTGAAGAAGGAGCCGTCGACGAGCCCTGGGAGCAGCTCTGAGAGCTCAAAGGAGCACGAATTAAGGCTACACGGCAAACCAGGCTCCAAAGTCACCAAACCAAAGAAGGATAGATCCAGTCACAACATCATCGAGAAGAAGTATAGAACGAACATCAACGCTAAGATCACAGCTCTCCGGGATGCGGTACCGTCCTTGAGAATGGCAGCGGGCGACACGGATATGACCATAAACGACCTGGATGGACTGTCGCCAGCTTCAAAGGTCAACAAGGCCTCCGTGCTAACAAAGGCCACCGAGTACATCAAGCACTTGGAGAAGAAGAATGCACAGCTCATGGCGGAGAATCAACATCTGAGACAGATTGCCGCCGGCAACATGTCTCCTCAACAACAACAGATGTTGATGGCGCCACAACAACAGCAACAGCAGCCTCCACCACAGCAGCAGCCACTGTATTCACACCAGCCAGCACCACCGCAGAGCATGGCACAGTTCCAGCCAGCGCTGGACTTCAACGGACAACCAATCAACGTTGTTTCTCAACAGCCAACACAACCACAGTACCAGATGAACGTTCCAGGTAAAGTCATCATGGGCGGCTTGGCCACAATGGTTGGCCAAAACCTGTTCAATGGCGATGGATACGAATACCGTGGGCTTTCAGCGTTCCCAATCTTTGCGACGCCGTATGGCCAGCTGTTCTTGTCAGTGCTGCAGTACTTCACCGTTGCAATGGCTGTCATGTACATCTTCTTGCCACATTTGTTCTCCACCAGTGGTACTGAGGATGTGAAGATGAGAAGAAGAAACAGCTCGACGGTATCTGCAAACGAATGGTACGAATTGATGAAAGAATTGGTGTTTATTAGCGTTGGTCAACAGCTCAAGCATGAGGTTTCTGAGTTTGAAGTGAATGCCCTTTTGAACGCATCGTTGATCAATGGAGACTCCATCCCAAGCTTTTCGAGTTTGCTGTACAGCTTGTTCAAATTGCAGACGTATGAGTCCAATTTTGAAGTTGAATTTGGGAAATTGGTGTTGGGCAAGTTGTTGAAGGAACACTCTGATATGACTGCGATCTTCAACCTGAATACCGTTGTGAAGAAGAGCATTGCAAAGATTGCCAATTTGAAAGTTCCCTCCCACTCGTTGAGATATTTCTTCAAAGAGTTGCAGAACCCAAGTGGTGAATACACTACAGAGAGTTTCACGAGGTTGCTTAACGTGATTTGTAACTTGCCACTGGACCTGAACTGCTCAAGAGGGTTGGACTATGAAGGTTTCAAAGTGATCTTGAACGATGACCGTGTTTGTCACGATTATAAGACTTTACTTGTCAGCTTTAGAGCGATGGAGTTATTCCGTGAAGTGATGCTGAACTACATCGACTTGACTTTCAACGTTAGTGTTTCAGAGCTGGATAGTGACGAGTTGAAAGAACGTAAGAAGGACCTATGGGATATGCTCAACTTGGCCGATAACTTGGCTCCAGAGAGATCCATTTGTCAAATCCGTATCAAGCTGTTCAAGTCCATCCTCAACGAAAAGTATCTCGATTCAACTCTGCAGCTGATCCAGGAGGAGGCTCAGCCAAGCTCATCTGAGACGTTGGTTGATATCGTCAGAGAAGCTGAGACCAGATCTGCATCTTCTTCACAGGAGACGTTGAGCGTTGACGTTGACGAACAAGAGCACGAGATCTTCACATCTGATGAAGAAGCTGGGGACTCGGACGTGGAACAGGAGCACAGCGAAGAGGAGGAGGATATTCCTGCGTCCAGATCATCGACTCATGAGAGTCTGGAATCTTCACAATCGTCAGTTGGTGTTGTTGACGACCGTTTCAAGACACTCGTAACAAAGGACCTCTTCAACGCTTTAACGTCTGCTTCTATCTTGAAGTATGCCCGTTCTCACAAGCACAAGGAAGCCAAACAGTTGTTGAAGTATCTTGCTCTTTCCAAGACTGACATTTCACTCTTGTCATTTATCTGCCTCTTCAAACTTGCCCAGAAGTATCCTAAAGAATGGTGCGCCGACGATAGCCTTGAAGGTGAAGCCCTAGAACAAGTCGTTGGTACATTGAGACTGTGGGTTGGTGATTCCTCAAACAGAAGCTTTGACGATGCCAAAGAAGTTAGCATCCAATTGAAGAGGGAGATTAGTGACAAGCTCGTTGAAGTGAGCAAGAGTTTCAACGAAGTTGAAGCTTAGGAGGAAAATGCATCCCTTTTAAGGGAACATTGATACACAATTTGTTTTTGATGTGTTTGTTACATAGATGGGTTGTCGGTTAGGTTTTCGACATCATGCCACTCTCCCCCTTGTTGAAGCGGAGTTGATTCGGTGGGCTTATTATTATTTTATTGGTGTTTTGGTTTTGTTACAGTTCGTTTTACTTATCACTGTCTTGATCCTTGGTTATTCATTCCTGAATGGAACGTTAGTGCCCATCCGTGGTTCATCGTTGCTCAACCAAGGTCACTATGAACGAGGTTACTGGTACTGCTCTATACACTATTTGGTTTCCTCAACAGACGGTTCTTAATATTATACCTGTGTTTTCGTTTGATATTCTAGAGCCTTGTAAGTTCAAAGTTCATCGTGGATGACGTTGTTAGCATCCTCATTGGAGCCTGTTTCCACCTGTTCTTCCTCTGTTTCTTGGTTGTCTATCTGTAGTGCTTGGTCTGGATTCCTTCCTTGTTCACCCAGCTCTTCTCTCAACAACTTACTAACCACATCAAATATCACCTTTTCCATGTCCTGATCGTCAGGAATCTCAACCTCGATGTCCAATTGACGAATCGTGTCTGCTAGCTGTTCCTTCTGTGCCGAGCCTTGCTTGAAATGCGACTCGTGTTGATCTATGCTCTCCAGGCCTTCAAGTTGCCAGGAGTTCTCAAATGACAGGTATTGAGGATTTAGCTTTATAACCAAACGTGGCTCTCCATCAACGACCCGGCACTGACAGAGCACTGACGTTTGGAACTCTCCATGTGTGTTGTAAACATGGGACTGGAAGTTGAATCCATTGGCATAGTCCTTCACGTTTGGTTTAGAGCCAACCATCACCTGGAAGAATCTGGATCCAATCCTTTCTATCAGGTCTGAATTGTCATCTTTCAAAGTGACAAGCTCAACCATCCCTGTTTCATGATGTGTGGCGATGAAGATATCAGACGAGAACCTAGACAGCTGGTAGTCCTCAGTGATGCCAATCCTGTATGGGCTGACGAGTTGCTCCTCACCATTTGAAACACGTTGACACGTGATTTGGTTGTTAGCATCCCCCTTCACACTGAGAATTGGGTCATCACACAGCTTGGACATGCCAATCTGTGCCAAGTAGTGGCACGTTCTGTACTCCCTAACGGACATCAACTCAGGAACCTTTGAATCAGGGTTGCACATGAATTGAACTTCAACAGTACGTGGCTTGCCAGTAACATCACATATTGCACCGTTTTCCATTGTGTACGAGAGCACTGTACGTCCAGCCTCTCGCTTCTGTAGCAAAGACCAGGTCTCATTGAATCTGGGCGTGGTGCCCAGAACGAACACGTTCAGCTTATCCCTGTTGTTGATGTATTGCATTGGATCACCATTAAACTGGCCAAACTCGGTAGATGGACAGTACGAATAGGTCCAATACCCCAAAGGGAAGAAGTAACAGGCGTGTGGTTGCAAAATGGACTTGATCAGCTCGCTATATCCTTGTAGTCTGAGCTCTTGACTGTGGAGAGAGTCGTCATCTTCATTGGCGTCGCCTGGTCCTGATTCATCGTCATCAAGAGGCGAGGGAACATGGCACACGTACACGTCATCGTGTGTGTGTAGTCTGTAGTACGTATCGTTTGGGTATGACGCTGACAGTAGCGTCTCTGCCCATTGTGCGTTGATATCTGGCGCCGTTTTAAAGACGTACTTTGATGATGATGATGTGGTCAGTATGGCACAATTGGCAACAAGAATCAATAGTCGAGACATACCTTTGGTGAAGAGAATTCATCATCGAACAAGTTGAAGACAGCTGAGACCACTGCTACGAGGGTGGCTAGCACTATACTTGAGCCGAGCTTCATTTTCTGGTGTCCGTGTGTTATGTTCGCCTGTCTTGGTCTCAAATGTGTTGATGAGTTAGAAAAAGCACACTCCTCCAATTTCAGCCTTTACACGCTACAAAACCTGTGAGAATTCATATATAATCATTTGCATTGGTGCAAGAGAGAACAAGACACCGTTTAGAATCCCATGAGAATACACAACATCCTCAACAATTGGAATTACATACACATCAACGACTCCGTATGGTGATTGAGCCTCTCTTGCTTTCAAGTGTTTTAAAATCGTGTTGTCATTTTAGTTTTATAGTATAAAGAGAGAATATAATGCGTTCTACACCTCATTTGTTTAATCCAAAGAAGAAGCACCAGTGATGATATCAACAAGTTCGTTGGTGATGACAGCTTGTCTGGTTCTGTTGTACAAGATGGAGTACTTGCTGATCATGTCACCAGCGTTGTTGGAAGCGTTATCCATGGCGTTTCTTCTGGCAGACACCTCGGAGGCGTAACCATCAGCAAGAGCAGCGTAGATACCGTTGGCAAGGGAGAACTCACTCAAGGTCTCTGGGACGTTAGCGTCTTGGTCCACTTCGTACTGTGAGAGCGCTGGGGATTGTTCGATGGAGCCAGCGTCAAACAATGGGGTCTTTGTTGGCTCGAAGGAGACACCAGAGACAAACTTGTTGTAGAAGATCTCAATGTTGGTGTACTTCTTACCCAATTGGTAGATCTCGTCGGCAATGAGTGCAGAGTCACCAAAGGTTGGGGTCTCCTTACCAATACCGTTGAAGGCCAAGATGAGCTTGTCACCGTGGGTTCTGGTCAATTGGGTTCTGGTCTTATCACCAATGGCAACAATGTCGACTTTACCGTCCAACTCACTGATTCTGGCTCTAGCAGCCTTTGCAATCTGGGAGTGGATGGAACCACACAAACCCTTGTCGGAGGAGCAGACAATCAAGAGGGTGTTAGCTTCAGAGTCCTCAGAAGCAACTGGGGCGGTCTCAGCATGGGTGTAAACCTCTTGGTCAGCAGCACCGTAGATTCTAGCACTGTTCTTAGCACGCTCGGCCTTACCCAATCTGGTGGAAGCGACAATCTTCATGGTGTTGGTGATCTTCTCAATGTTCTTGATAGATTTCAAACGGGTCTCAATGTCACGCAAAGTGGCATAGTTTCTAGATATCCTTGTTAGTAATCTGTAAGCGTGAGCGTGTCTTGAGCTGAAGTCATTGCCATTGTAGCAGTTGGCCAGCATTCCTGGCCACCTCAATTGGCCATGACTATTGGTCACGACTAGCCAGAAACTCCTTTGATCATCTTGATTGGTCACGTCTTCTGATCATCTGTGTTGATCACCTGTGTTGACCATCTCTGTTGACCACTTCCGTTGACTACCTCCATTGACCACCTCCATTGACTCCAATCCACACCCTGTGGGACATAACTTCTCCTCCACCGACTGCCTCCATGGACTCCCTCCTCAAGGACACAACCACACCCTGTGCAGTGAAAAACAGCTCAAACAACACGCCAAAACAATCGACTCACCTTGATTGAGAAACAGCAGAACGAACAGCAGATCTAGCGAACATCTTCTTCCTTTTTTCTTTCCTTTCCTGGCTTTGGGGGCTAAAGATTTAGGAGTTGTGATTGCAAACCTCCCCGGTTCGTTGACTTTTGTGGGTTTTTTTTCCTCGCCCTTCCTTAGCGCGCGAAAAGGGGTGAGCGGTCCGGGACGCTTACAACAAAACACAGGCAGAGGGAAAAAATTTCACGGTGCGCAACACGGAGCGATTTGGTTGGCTGGAACGAGAATGCGTGTGTGTTTGGGTGTTTGGGTGTTTGGGTGTGCGGATGTTTAAATGTCTGGGTGTGGCGGTTGCTACGGTTTCTTCCACTCTGTTTACGCCTTTATACAGCTTGTTTATTCCTTATACGTCTGTTTATTCCTTAAATGCTATACGAGTACCCTCTCCAGACGCTTATTCCCTGTAGTACTTTGGTGCGATGAACGGCTGCTTAGCGATCACACCTTCCCTCTTCTTGTTTCTAATCTCAATCAACACCTTGGTGCCGGACTTGTGATAACCTCTGTCGATGTAAGCCTGGCCGATGTTGATACGGCCCTCGAGAGATGGCGACGCACTGCCACTGGTGACAACCCCGATCTGCTTCTCTGGGGAATCGACGTCAAAGATCTTACAGCCCTCTCTGGCAGCAGGTCCCTTCAACTGGAATCCAACTCTTTGCTGCTTCACGAGAGATCTGTCAGCGAGCTGCGCCAGGATCTTTGAAGAACCGTTGAACTTAGCGGTTGCTGGGTCTCTCTTGGTCTTTGAGATCACCCAGGAGAGGGAGCCCTCCACAGGTGTGATGGTGTCGTTCAAATCATGGCCGTAGAGACACATACCAGCCTCCAAACGAAGGGAGTCTCTTGCAGCAAGCCCTACAGGTTTCAACTCTGGATCCTCTAGAAGTGCCTTCGCCAAATCCTCGGCAATATCATTTGGAATGGACACTTCAAACCCATCTTCTCCAGTGTAGCCTCCTCTGGCAAGGTGCAGTTCCGCGTTGTTGAAGCCTGGAACGATGATGTACTTCGAATTACCGAAATAGATCTTAGACAGGTCCTCATTGGTGAACTTCTGTAACACCTTTTGAGCACTTGGGCCTTGAATTGCCAAGAGCGTACTGTCAATGACCTCGAATTTGACATCGAGCCCCTCAGCATACTTCTTAAAGAAGGCCTGGTCTTTAGCACGAGTTCCAGCGTTGGTGACAACGTAGAAATGCTCATCATCGTCGTGCTTGGTGATGATGGTGTCGTCCACGATACCACCTTCCTCGTTCAACAACACGCTCAGTTGGTTGTGCCATGGCTTCAAAGGCTTGAAGTCAGTAGGGGTAATCTTATCGAACAACGGGATGACATCTTTTCCAGAGATCTTTTGCTGCAGCATATGGGAAACGTCAAACAGGCCGGCATGCTCACGCGTCCAGCGATGAGAATCGATGTGTGAGAAGCCTTTGTACAACACTGGCATCGCATAGCCTGCAAATTCAACCATATCACCCCCTAGCGAGATGTGCAGGTTGTACAACGGGGTCTTAAGCAATGGCGTAGAAGAAGCTGTGGAATAGGCACGTCTAAACATTCTTTCTTGATTCTTGAATATACTCTGATTCCCAAACTGTGAAAGTGACCAACAGAGAGACCTCGTAGCTGAAATCAGTGTGGAAATTGGAAGGGGAACTCGAAAGGATTTTATACACACCATGTGAAAGATGAGCAGAGTTCATTTAAAAAGCTGAATTATGCCACTATGCGTTGACTCCGGGTTCGATAATATGGGCTGCGCCCGGAGTCAGACTTGGAGCTCAGGAAGTGCGGAAAAGAGCAAAATCCGGGGTAGCTGGCCGGAGTCAAAACTACAAGCTCGAAAGTACAATTATACAGCTGAATGAACGAACCAACAACAGAGAAGAGTATTGTCCCAGCTATAGTCTTTCCAGAGCTCTCTTTATAGCCGGAGCGACTTGTTTTCTGCTAGCTGCGACGTTCAATTGCCTATAAACGTTGTGTGTGTTGTCAATAGGGTCAAGCTCCAATTCCGCTCTGAGGTTTTGATCCAGTGCAAGCCTCATCAGCGTGTTGCTGGCTTCGTCTTTGGTGACATAGCCCAGTTCCCTGTTGAACTCACCATCCTTCTCAAATGAAGTCATAAAGACAAAGATATCGAGTCCTTGCTGCTTCAGATAAGCGTCCATTTGGTCCTTGAAATCGCTGTAGTTCTCAACTAACCATTTGTAAGGCTTCACTATAGAGCTTATACCAACGAGTTTCAACACATTATCGGTGCCTACACCGAATTCAAACAGTTTGTAGTCCTTTGCAAAGATTTGGTGCATTGACAACCCGGTGATGTCAAATTTTGCCGATTGGAGCTCTTCGAACCAAGAGTTGATCTCCAGGGGATCAATGAACTTCTGATACTCTTTGAACATGACAAAGTCGGGCTCCTCAGCTCTGTGCTTCAGGCACGAGGTGTCAATTATCAATGGCGCCAATAGGAACTTCACAAGCTCATTGGTCAGAAGTACACCTTGTGAGGTCCAGTATTGTGCAACCAACGTTGAGCAGCTTCCACATCTCTGGATGATTCTTGGATTGGCGTCTGGTGCTAGATGCTCATCCTCATGGTGATCTATGATGCCAGTGATCTGGAATTCGTTGAAGTTGCTTGTCGGTTTGTTATGGTCCACGAGCACCAAACCCTGAACCCCGCTGGATATTGAAGGCAGGTCATCCAGATACAAAAGCGAATCCCTGTGTATCTCAAACTGTGACAGCACCAGTAGAAGATCCTTGCGAGATGAGATATCGCTCTTGTAGAAGTTCAAAACGGGAATGTGATGGTTCAACGGATCATGGATGTCAGCGAACAAGGCGTAGGAGATGGATGAGATCACAGAGTCCAAGTCGCCCGATTGATTACCACAGATCAGCTGGTACGACTTCACCTTCTTAGCTGTCTCTCTGATGGATTGCACAAATGCTTTCAACTTCATTGCGCAGATGGTGAAGGTTCCGCCGCGTAGTACAACAATAAACAACGGTTGCGAAGTATGGGATCCTATGGAACAACTTCACGGTTTTGGAACGTCCCAAAAACCGGACATATCACTCCAGAAACACAATCCCCGAACGCCAGAGAAACCATAAAGTAGCGGGCGGAATTATCGCTGCTTCACCAAATGGGGGGATTAATCAAATTCGATTTGAATACTTATCACTCCACTTTTATCTTCTTTCCCTTCTTCACTTGCACTCTTTGTATCGTCAAAGTCGTCCAACAATGCTTCTTCCAACAGTTCACCTCTTCTCATGGGCCTTCATGTAGGTATTCTCTCCGTGGTTTCAGCCCTGAACTGAACTTCAATACTAATAGCCCGGGAACAGCTGGGGAGGCTCAGGTTACTACTCGTATGTCGCCTCACCAATTGCCTTCAAGACCCTTCCACGTAAGGAGTTTGGCGCTTTGCAAAACAAGGTGTTCCCACACTTCTTCCTTGCCCAGACGCTGGCTCCCGTTGTCGTGGGCCTGACTGCTCCATATACGTTGTCCACCGGGGCGATCATTGCCCTTGCGAGTGCCGTTGTTGGTGGTGCTGCCAACAAGTGGTGGTTACTGCCTTTGACCAAGGGGTTGAAGGAGAAGAGAAACCAACTTGAGGCGGAGGGCCAGCAGGACTCCGAAGAGTTCAAGCAGGCAACACAGCAGTTTGGCAAGTTCCACGGTGTTTCTCTTGGATTCAACCTCTTGAACTTCCTCGCGTTGACCTCGTACGGGTTCATCTTGGTGAGAGGCCTCGTCCGTTACGCTCCAAAATGAGCTCTACCGTAAATATTTGTAAATAAACGCACACGCTCAGAGCGAGAGAAGGAGATGTATTCTTTGTTTCGTATTTATTATGTACAGTGCTAATGGATAAAAAGACATGTTTTGATCTACTCTGCTTCTTCACCGAGGAAAGAGGCAACAGACAGCGGCGGGTTCAGCGCCATCATCATGATGATGTACTCGTAGATGTGCTTTGGCACAGAGGTCTGGTACACGTTCAGAATATCAGTAGGGTTTGGGTAGACCGCAAGAGCCCTGTAGAAGGCCAGAGCACTGTCAATCTCCTTGCCTGGAACAGCAGCCAACTGCTCGGCGGTGGTGACCTGGGTCATGAAGTACGACTCCTTCTGAGCAGGCTCCGTTGGAATTGGCTCGTTGGCAAGAGACTCCATCAGCTTCTTCTGAACAACCTCGATCTGCGCAGTCTTCACCTTGTGCGCAGCGGCCTCCTTGGCCTTTGCGTACTTCTCGTTGTTCTTCTGGATTCTCTTTCTGAACTCTGGATCGTGGCGGCGAGCATAGTCAAAATAGACAGCGTAGCCGAGTGCAAGCGCACCAAAGGTAGCAACAGCAGCAGTGAACTTGGACATCTTCGCCTTGGAGTACTGAGTGGGTTTGTTGCCTCGTTCGTAGGTGCTTCTTGCCGTCTTTGGCTAAGAGCAAAGTGAAAAATGCGCAGGTTCGACGATAATTTTGCGGCCGTGATTATGTCATCCGCGTCGGAAATGGAAAACTTTGCATCGAGGAGCGAAGGCCCTTTCCGACACTGCGATGAGATGAGCTTGGAAGGGCATCACAGCAGGCGCTAAGGGCGGGTGTTGAAGCGGTTGATTAGATATTCAGGGCGGCAGCGATGGCGAAGAGAACACAGCTGAGAACGAAAGCGGCGAGATCGAGCAGCCGGGCCGTTAAGCAGAGTGGCGAGTCGTTGCCTGAGGATCCACAGGCCTTCCTACACCAGTACAAGGAGACAAAGCAACAGAAGCTGCTGAACAAGAGACAGACACTGCTGTCCAAGCTGGGCACAGAGTCGTCTATTTCCAAGTCGTCGCTGAGAAGACGGAAGCGGAAGGAGAAGCAGGAGCTGAAGCCCAAGATGGAGGAGCTGCTGACGTCTCTGGAAGAGTCCATGGGAGATGCGATAAACGTTGTGGACAGTAAGCAGTATGTCCAGGCGAAGAAGAAGAGTGCCAACGCTCCAAGCACACGGACCAAGAAGGGACTGCAGAAGGTGGAGCAACAAGAGAGAAAGCTCTTTGGGATGATTTTGAAAGACCAGCAGTTTAAGAAGTCACCATTCGAGGCACTCAGAGAGAGTATATCGAACAGGCTCAAACAAGAGTCTACAGCAAAGTAATTATGATGGTTCTATAGTAATAACAATAAAGGTGATGTAATGATAACGAAAGGACAAGGGCACGATTCAACTGGAATAGTTTGGTTTAGAGATGGACCACTTGTTCTCCAACATGTAAGGTAGAATGCCAATACGCACTCCGTGGAAAAGAATCTGGTAGGTGGTTTCGAATAATGGGAACTCTTCTTCACACCCTTTGTTCTTGATCAGCTCGTGGATCTCCTTCGCAGTGATTAAACCTTGCGCACTCTGACCGTTAAGAATCTCCTTTTCAACCTCATGAGCCGACTTACCGGTCTGAGCCATGATCTTGGCCAGCTTGAAGTTACGACCACCGGTACATGTTGTGAAGAGATCAGCGACACCTGCACTTTCCTCTGTGAACGAACTGACAAGACAACCAGGGAAGAACTTACGACCGAATTTGATCATTTCTAACAATCCACGTCTCAGCATCGCAGCCTTCGCATTATCACCCCACTCCAAACCTTCGACGAATCCGACAGAGATGGCAATGATGTTCTTCAAGGCCCCCGCGCAAGAGATACCGGCAATATCCTCAATGACATGGACATGGAAGTAAGGTCTGTGAAACAGCGTATAGAGAACGGTATGGTCAACATCACCAGGCTTATAATCTGCCGGCAATGGATATCCAACGGTGGTCTCACTGAATCTCTGTTCTGCCACCTCTTGTGCCAAGTTGGCTCCGGCAAGAACACCACAGTGGATACCCAGTGCATCTTGGATGATATCTGGTAGTAGCTCAACGCCATCTAAATTGACACGAAGCCCCTTAAGACAGGAGATCGCACGTGCTCGTGGATCAATGTTACCACGAAGCTGGCTCAGGATCTTCTCCAGATGCTGGTGTGGGATGTTGAAGATCAGGATGTTGGAGTACTGGACAGCCTCCAACAGGTCAGGCACCGCAACCAAGTTATCCGGCAACTTGATACCAGGAAGGTACTTCTTGTTCACGTGCTCAGTGTTGATGATGTCGGAAAGGTTGGAGCCTTCGAACTCCTCCTCGTACACCCACATTCTCACCTTCTGCTCAAACAGCAACGGGTTCTCCCTTGTGTTCTCGGCAATGATCTTGGCCACTGTGGTACCCCAGTTACCAGACCCAATGACCGAGACAACAAACGGAGGCTTCTGAATCGACGTGTATGACACACTATGGCTAAGCATTGGTAATGCGGAAACGTCTGTTGATACGTCACTCTCGGATTCTGCCATATCAGTCATGGCTTTATCGTATCAGGGAAGCGATGATGGGTTCTATATATAATGATTTGATGGTGAACGACTCACACGCAAATAATATGTCCTGCTGCAATGAATAATGTCTAGTGAAGCACACACACTGTACGAGCCCACAGAAATTAATTTCCCTCTTTATATGACGGTAGCAAGGGAACGGGAGGGAAAGTACTCCCATCTCCTGGTTCTGAATTATTTTCTATTGGGGGTGTAAGTGCACGCGCACTGCGTAGGCAGACGAGTTGCACGCAGGTGATGGCCTCTCTCCCAGGGAAGGGGCCCTCTCCCTAAGGAGGCCGACCAAAAAAAGAAACAATGGGACTGCGCACACAGTCCAGGAGCGTGAAGCCACTTGCCTAAATCAGTCACACGCAGAGCTGAGGTGGTGCGATCACGTGTGTATGTGTGCTGGTGGTGCTCGTAAGGAGACGGTCCGTTTCCGTGACAGGTTCTACATTCGAGTCCAAACTATAATGTGCGTGAGCATTTTAGTCGGAATCCTACAGGCGAGGTGGAACCTACAGGTGACAATGCCGTGGGTGAAGCACGTAGGCCAATGACGGTAAGGAATTGTAGACATATCATTCAGCCTTTGTAGCCTTGATATGTGGCTTAACATGTGCAGTGGTAATGTATGGGCGTCCGAAAGACCAACGGTATGCGATAAGGATCAGCTTTAACAGTTGAAGAAGGAGGAAGACGAAGGTGACTGCGAGTATCCCGAGGATGAGCATTTCGTTTTCATAGATGACTTCATGGTCGAGTAGATGCGAGCATTGGAACGCTGTCAAGTTAAGCAGTTTTGTTCTCTTGCTTGGGAACGGCCTGTCGACTTCCATCACATGTTCGTTCCTCTCAAATTCCACTGACCTGGACGCATCCTCGGACAGATCAGGGAAGATGGTCTTGGTGGCCCACCGCGTCTCGTCATTCACGTTGAGCAACCCCATCGTCGAGCTCGTGTACACCACGAGATGGTACGGAGATGGGAGTTTTCTCAACGTCTTACGCAGGGACAGGTCTGCAAGTTCCAATGCCTCACGGCGTGCTTCTGGTTCGTCTGGCAATTCAGGCAAGTTGATTCTGATGACTCTCTTGTGTGAGTCGATGTAGGTGTCGATTTCGTCCAGTCCGTTGGCTTCGATGTATTTACCGCCACATTTCCTCAAGGCATATGAAGATAGGCCATCAAGGTTGACAGGACGGGTCACACGAGGAATGGCACCCAGCGTCGAGCTCATGAAGCTATAAGATCTCAGGACGATGAACGATTGGTAGTCTTCAAGATCGTCTAGCGTTATTCCAGGCTGGTTGACGAGGACAACGGCATCTGCATTGCACGAATCGATTGCACGCTGAATGACCTCAGTAACGCGCTGCAGCGGCATTTCAAGCTTGTTATATTGACGAACGTACTCTTGGATCTTGGGTACTCTAATGTCAGACACGTTAGTATATTCACCGCCATCGTCGAGAGCGTAAAGCTCGTTATATGCTTACAGCTTGTGAGAATACAACAGTAGTGGGACAGTCGCCCATACGTTCATAATTAAGAAGGCACATAGTATTCCATGCCATAAAACTTTCATATCGCTTGATAAAATGGACAATTTGAATCCAATCACGGTTTATAAAAAGATGAAAAGGCTCAGCCCAAAGAGGTTTGGCCTCATCAACCATAGCCGTTATAATTATTTTCAGGTAGGGGACACAGCGAAACAGAAAATCAAAGCAAAAAAAATACGACCTCGGTCAGGATTGAACTGACGATCTCACGATTAACAGTCGTGCGCCTTAACCAACTTGGCCACGAAGTCTTTTCTTGAAAAAGTTTTTTCCAGTGCAAACGTGCCAGTGCTGTGACAATCAACGCTCACAACCTTTGAATAACTGTAGATCTGCTTCCTGACGTCTCTCATTCAAGTACAACGTGAATGTATAAGATTTTGTTTTCATTTACATAATTAACCAATGCATGCAACTTTTCAAATAATCAATTTCCAATGGTGGTAAAGCCTTAGCCCGTCTAGAACTTGGTAGTAATCGATCAATTTCACATTATCACCAACTTTCATCTGATGAATTCTGTTATAGTTGGGTATACTTTGACAGTAGTTGAGCAATAGAACGTCTTGATTTTCCATGTAGCCATCTAGGTTTACCGAGAGTAAGAAATCACTTATATGAGAAACACCAGTAACTGGGTATATCTGATCTGTGTCGCTGGTCGATCTTTTAGTAACGATCGTATGGTTCTCATGGAGCCCAAACCAGCTGTTCAATTGGATCAAAGGAAGCTGTGAAGTCTTCAACAAAGACGGCGTTTCGATAGCCATAGGAGTCAACTTACGCCTTGGTATGTGATCCCTAGTGGTGAATGAGGCATTTGCAACTTCATTGGATATACTCCTCAGTTTGGAAGGATCATCGTGCGGCCTTGCCTCGGGCGATTTGAGATGCAACGACGATAACGTTATTGATGTCTTTGTAGGAGTATCAGAAAATATCTCCGGCGTGGGTACTGGATTCAGTACTGTATTTAACGGCGTGCTGTTCCTTATAATCTGTGAAATGGTGGCACGTGTGGTGGGTGTTGTTGTTTGAAGCTGTGCTTTAGTTCTCTTCACAGACAACAACGTGCGTTTCCCTGTTGTACAACTCTTTGAACATCTGTTTAAATCTTTCAATGAAAGTGGGCGTGATAGAGGTTGGTACTTTTTAGAGCTCTTCAGTTTAACGTTATGGCCCATCCCAACAGCGTTTGAGGAAACAGTTCAAGAGTATTGTTGACAATCAACAAAGATCTTCAAAATGTAAACAAAGGTTGCAATTGTTGCCCCAAAAAGGTGCCCTTTTGTAGACTTTTGCGCCAAACGTGAAACTGCCGTCTGGGCACGAAAAGGCACAGCAAAATGGCAGCAAAGCTGATTTGTGACAGGAAAAGTGTCCGATATGGCCAATTCAAGCCTAAAAAATTAAAGCCTTTCCCTGTGGGAAAGTTTCACGAAGCATACAACGGACATCTGACAAGCTCCTTATCTCGCTCGTATTGTCTACCATCCGATAGGGACCAGACGTTCTCCTCATCATAGGCCCAGTGAAGACCATCCACTCACCACGCGTCGTTCACGCAGCGGGAAGGCGTGTGCCTTTACCACTTTGTTATGACATTGGACCTTCGGACTGGATTTCCGGATTTATCACTGAATTATAGCAACTGTGATTTAATGTAACACTTCACAGTTATCACATCCCTTTTGGGATATGAAAACAACAAGAGCTATGAATCCTCAAGATTCCAGTGGTTTCTCTACAATGGTTTAAAAGGCGCTCCATGAACCATAATTCTTCTTCTTTATAAAGTTCCTAGAACTTAAGCCTTTCTCTCTTGTATTTCTGAATTATATTATTATCAAGATTATTCTTATTGCCATTATCATATCTTATACTTTACTAACCACACCCTGCGAATGGAACACTATACATCCTACTGTTAGTGAAAGATATATTGTGACGTCGATATAACTGGAAGCATTCAGCTGAACCCCGAAGAGCACAACCACGACATCAACGGTGTGTGCAACATCCTCATAAAATGGCTTACCACGTCTCAATAGACACAAACAAGGAGTGCGTTCCTGCTCCTCTAAAGAAATCACCACCTTTCTGCTGTCTCCTGGACTTTCTAAGGGGCTCTAAATAGCACATTTTCATGAATGATGTCATGATTTGGATTTTTTTGACAACGTATTAGATCACCAACAATACATAAGTTAACAATGTACTTTGTATGTAAAGCCCATAAAATCGACAAACAAAAACTAGAGACTTCGTAAATATCATTATAACCCTGTTGGTGTGGTGAACCTTGGTTTGCTCCTAGCACAATTGTACAACAGGTTGGCCTGGCAACCTAACAGCAACCAAGATCGAATATTTTGTGCTTGAACCTGTAAGTTTTATGGCGGGGCTGTCGTGGTTAGATGAGAGTACGTCACTGAGCAGGCTGTAACAGTACGTACAGTTTAGACGAAACAAGTGAGACACATTGATCTTATGCTTGTAAATAATGGCTCGATAAAGCACTGCTGCTGTGGCCCAAACATTTGCTGTTAAGAATCGCTCAACTTGTAGAATAGCGACAGAGAAGACCTCAAGGCCTGAACATATGGAGTTTTCTACTGCGTCCCTAGTGAGCTGTGAACACACTGCCTTCACCGGTCTCTGCACCCCTGAAAATCAGACCAAAAGATCAGCATTAACTCATGTGAATTACGAATACTCTCTTTCATGTCGACACCGGGAGGCCCGGTTTGTAAAACTGATCAATTGCTAGTTCATTAGATCAACGTCACGCATGAATTATAGATGTTTCCCATTTGGTACTATGTAGTCATATGTCTTATGGACTTTTATTGTGCCATGCCTGCTTATTGTGCAGGAAACTTAGTACCGTCCACACGGGTATTCCCACCAATCCATTCCCGATTTAACACGTGACTTATATACTACTTTTGATGGTGTTCGACACTTCATGCTTCAGCTGTTCAACATATGATCTGGGATATTAAGCACTAGTTGTTGTCCTCCAATGAGTGGCATGTTCCTGGGCAGTCTCTCATTGAATAGTATTAATTACAGTGCATGTATGATTTAGCGACCTGAGAATGCCGATAAACTTTATTACCCGCCTGAGGTGCAAGAATAATCACGCATTAACTCACTTCTACACTAATGTGTTTGCCTCGAGCAGTGTAGTTAGGTGGCTACGTTCTCTGGGGGATCATCAACGGTGTGAAAATCAACTACCTGGAAGTAGCTACAGTTTAGATAATCAGACACGCTACTTGTTCCAGCCCTAATTCGCGTATGTGGTGATTAGTCACAATGTTGTGGCATCATCTCTTCTAACATTAGCGTTTCAACTTTGGCACTCACCAGGAGCGCCGGGTCACTACAGATAACGAGTGCCTTCCAGAACCCAGAGACTTTGGATGTAGATTGTAGCTTTAGTCTTCATGGCATAATGCACAGTGTATCACCCCGACTACCGCATACAATGAACTCAAATAACGAGTTCTCATTTATGATTCAACGTTAACAGGCGGAGACAGTTTCCCATCGTAGCTATTGCTTGTTCCACAACTATTATCATCTGAGCAGTCGTAACTTACGGCTCCACCATCATCAGCGCCGGTACCAGAGAGAGACAGCGACCACTCACGGGATCACCGTCTACCCACTCCTGCAGTGTACAGCGCTGTGGTGTAGATTTAGCGCTCACGAAACACTTACGCCATGCAACGCATGATAATATCTGATAACCCCGTTTATGTGAGACTTTGTTGAACTCCTAACTTCCAGTACAGAGACTTTGTGAGGAGTGAAACGCCACGGTATTGGCTTTAACTAGAGCTCGCGTTAATTTCAGCACATGCTCGTATCACACTGCTGTGCCCACAGCTCGTACTTTCCTCTTGCCTCTGTATCCTCAAGCTGTAAGTGTGTTCAGCCGTCACCGTTCGTGCAGACCAGGCTATAACTTACAAACTATAACGACAATCCCCTGCGTTCAAAAGAGGATCTTACAAGTTGCAACTTGGAATTTAGCTGATTCCACATGTAAATTCGAGAATTCCGGAATGAAGCAAGTGCGCACCCTACGAATCATTCTTAAATTCATTGATCAGCTTCCAAGGACTCACAACTAGGGCTACACGTGAGGCCAAAACGCAACTTGCCCCATATTGTATGGAGTTTGATCCGCCTCCCCAATCTCGACTCTAACCTCGCCCTATTCAGTAAAGCTAAGCACCACACGGTTGCTGATGAGCGATGCACACATGCATGCGTCGTGCTGATGCGCACATTAAAGGAGAGTTTGGGTATCGGTTACCAGCTTGGGAGCTGCTCTATCAAAACCTATCTTTGCTCAACCACCAACCTTCAACAATTGGACTATGAGTACCTCATAACCACATCACCAGATGGGACCAGGTCCTTGCTAATTGTTGTCATCTCAAGTCCTAGGTATAGACCCGTGGCTCCTTGATTCGGTCAAAGGCGGAGTCAAAGTGGACAAACCGTTTCAGATACTGCGATGAGACGTGGATTTGCGCAAAGCAACTGAAAGATCCCAAAGAGGAAACCTGTGCTGCATTCTAATTTGGCGAAAGTTTCCAACGGCGGCGACAAGAGAAAATTTCGTCAAGCTGGGGCCCAAAAGCTGCCAGATGTGGTAAGAACGAAATTCTAAAAGGTAGAAACCGATTGAAATAAATCTTTGTCTCTTGTCCATTAAACCCCATTCACGCAGTAAGAGTAGCATTTCTGTATACTAAATCGTCAAAAGGGGTTTTTTGTTACTTGGCCTTTTCCATCAGTCCTCTCAGGAAGTGCTTGGGCTTTTCAACATCGATACACTTTGCCTATTGTATGACATCATCTGCTGAATTAGGTGTTGGAATACCACACCATGACAAACTTCTTGCCAGCACTGCCACTGATAACGCTCATATGAAAGCTCAAGCCGACGTTGAGGAGAGCGGTGGACGCTCCGTCTCCACCGAGCTACCGCAACACCACAACCGGTCATCATCAATAGGGGAAGCAGTATCGGGCACAGTATCGCAAGGTACTAATGTCTCGCAGAAACCATCGCAGACTGGTCAGGCTGAAAAGCATTCCAGCAAAGAACAAGTCAAGGCACGTAAGGACTCGTCCTCATCGTCGACCTCAATACTTCCACCAACGACGAAGGGCTTGCACACTGTCTTCATACACAAACTGTACAACATGCTTGAAGATGACGACCTGAAGCACCTTATATGGTGGTCAGGATCGAACGAATCGTTCATAATTGTGCCCAGCGAGGAGTTCAGCAAGGCCTTGTCACAGTATTTCAAGCACACCAACGTCGCATCTTTTGTACGTCAGTTGAATATGTATGGGTTCCATAAAGTTGGCGATGGGAACTCTGGGAACAACAATGATCAGAATATCAACCCCGACATCACAACGTGGGAGTTCAAACACAGCTCAGGATGCTTTAGAAAAGGAGATATTGATGGATTGAAAAGCATCAAGAGACGCTCGTCTAAGAACCCGTCTACAAAGGGATATCAACAGACCTCACAGGCCTTGGAAGCCGGGACAGGCTCAGATTCAGAGATTACGTCTTCTGAACGCTCAAACTCCGCTGTGGAGTTACAGGACTCCTATGTGGATCCAATGCTCAACGTGAGACTGGCAGAGTTGGGCCATAACTTGGCTGCCTTGAGACACGAACACGCCAGGTTACAACTGAGGTACAACACAACAATGGAGGACTTGAAAACTTCGAATATGGATCTCGTTAACCTGTTGGACTTGACACAGAGACTGGTGACTGTGCAAATGAATCATCCTAGCCATAATGGAGCTTCTCTCAAGCAGGAAGAGAGCGAATCACCAAGAAAAGGAAGGCTAAGCAATGACCTTGAAGGTATTCAGAATGGCCTTTCACAGTTAAGGGCTTCTATATTACAACGGGCTGCTGCAAAAGAGCAGTTCGAGCACTTCTCCACTGTATCGTTTGCACCGCCGGCTCCACATCCACCTGCGCCTTCAGTAGCGGTGCATCAACAAGCTGGCCATCAACAAAACCCGCCATATCCAGCTCAGTTCAATGCTTACCCATATCCTTATCCAGGACCGCAGTACCAGGTGGTACAAGTACCTCCACCACAGGTCAATGAGGCTGAACATATTGTTCACGATCCATTCAGTTCGGAGCGTAAGGCATCAAGAACATCGAACCGCTCTAGGAACATGTCTGTGTTTTGCGATCCACTCCAAGCGCCTCCGCCTGCCTCACCAACGGGGTCAATTGTGCACCGCTCTTCAGCATCTGGTCATGAGATTGGTGTGCATTCCCCTGGTGTGTCCTCTGTGCCTCACTTTCAGCTACCTTTTGGTCATCGTCCAGGCTCGCCAGATCAGTATGGTCAACCGCCACTTCAACAGCAGCATCAGCAACAACCACAACAACAGCCTCATCATCTTCAACAACATCAGCAGTACCAGCACCAGCACCAGCAAGCGCTATTGGCATCACCGAGGGCTCCATACTCAAGGGACCAAAGGCCAGGTTCGTTACCAGGCCACAGCACCTCCTTGAGAAATGAAATAGTCACTCGCAAGAGACACTCGTCAAACGACGCTAGTGATTTCCGGACTGACATGTTGAATCCTCCAAGGAGTGTTCCATCACAGGGGGAAGGTGGCCAAATTCTGGGGCCAAAGAGGTCAAGCAGTGGCTCAAGCCTTAACTTGTACGGTAAACCGGTTGTTGACTATGTGTCTAGCCAACAACACTCACAAAAGGACCCAAATACGAATCCGTATGGCGTACACTCTCTTCTAAATCCAGAGAGACGGGATAGTGTATCGGTTAACGATCAGCCTCCGTTACAGAAGAAAGCTCGGAATCTTTAGAGGTGAACTACAACGTTGAGGTGCTTCCTCAGCTAATACACCAAACTCCTATCCCACAGTGCACCAAGCTTATGTTTATTGTAGTCCAACTATATTGAAAGCATAGTGTAATCCACTAGTGTCAAAGTGTTTGATCAAAACCTTCTTTCCTCTTGGATTTGGAATCGATACGATCACACCGTCAACGCAGGTAAAGGTCCTGTCCTCATTGTCCTCCATAATTTCAATAACAGCTGTGCTTCCCTGGTCTACTGGCTTGTACTCTGTCAACGTGTTTTCAATATGAGCACCGTTGAAGTAAGGTTGCGTAACCACTTTTGTCAATTCATCCTTTGTCTGATCCGCAAAGCTCACATAGTACAATTCTGGGCTTGCCAATTGCGACCTTGGGGAAATACGGTAAGCCTTCTCCAAATATGGTGTAGCGACGAAATCGATATAAGCATGTTGCTCACGAGCTGTGAAAGGCTCGACTTCACCATTTGGCCTCTTTAATGATACTTTCAGTTTGAAACCCTGTGGTTCTTCAAGAGCTTTGGCGAATGCCATCTTGAACCGTTCTGCACCAAGTGGTTTCCATTCAGGCTTTTCAGAGTAGTGAACTATCTTTGCATGTATTGCAAACGAAACGACAATACAAAAAGTCATCTCCTTTACTGGTGAGCCTGTAGATGCCACCTTGGAGCCTTCTGGGAAGACCACCTTATACAGTGGTAGAGGCGACTTAACTATTGCTGTGAGCAGATTGACAATTGACTCAAACTCATCATTCAGACCTTGTGACACTGCTAGAGCATTCCCCGTTCCCATTGGGACTATACAGACGTCAATGTCATGGCGCTCCCCATTGTACCCTGCGTTTAATCCATTGAACAGTTCATAGATCGATGTGTCACCTCCTAA
This sequence comes from Williopsis jadinii, assembly GCF_001661405.1. Lineage (NCBI taxonomy): Eukaryota > Fungi > Ascomycota > Saccharomycetes > Phaffomycetales > Wickerhamomycetaceae > Williopsis > Williopsis jadinii. Next base: position 361,971 of record NW_017963659.1, read on the forward strand.
TACCACAATGGTATGATCCCTTGATAAGTCCAGCTGGCTGGCCAAAGTTGGAATGGAATGTTCATCCACAGTCTTAGAATAGGAGTGCTCGATGCCCAGTAGATCAAATAGGGGCTTTATCACAGATATGTATAGCTCCCTTTCTCCTCTTCCAACCCCAGATTTTACAGAGTCAACAACCTTGATATCTCTTCCTGGCTTGAGGTGTGCTGGCAATGTACTCTTAGAGATTGATGGGACATCTGTTCCATCTAACCCGTGTTCCATTAGCTTGTGCTCCACTAGCTCGTAGTTCATGTGCGCCTTTGAAGCGCCTTCATCCTCGGTATATCTCACAAAGTACGTCTTATCGTCAATCGATAAAAGAGCCTTCTGGAGCTCTGTGTGATGCACTTTCCCCATCATCTGTTGCGATTGGCCTAGTAATCGATGTCTCGGTTGCAATTGGTTTAGACTGATCTATGGAGAGTGCTTATTTGTTGTTTACTGTGGCATCGGCTAGGAATCGCACAGCACACTGGCGTAAATTTAACACTGGAGGGAAACGCAGAGAGGAGATAACTACCGCAAGACGGTAAAGTGTGGTATCCATGTAGAATGAGGCCGTGGTGGGCTCGGGAGTCCACGTTCTATAGCTTTTATTCCGGGATGAGCGATCTCCTTGACCAAACCCTAGAGACTTGCCATCGGCTTCCTACGTTACTTATTGCAATGTGACATTGTCTGTTGAGAGTACTGAACATCTTCCTCGCCGTATAAGGCCATCGCAGTTACGGCCACTTTCGCTGGACGCTTAGGCTGGGCTGAAAAAAACATTTCAGCTGGGCCGCACCGGTGCGTATACACCAGGGGGAAGAAGAGGGAAGCTGGTGGTGAGATCACGGCAACTGGAGACGTATTTATGACAGCCAAGAGACAGAAGATGTCGTTCAGTTGTATACTGTGCGTTTTGATGGGTCAGCATTTTCTCCAGGAGCGAAGTACTAACCGTAAACAGAGACATCGGAGTGCCGTTTGAAACAGAGAAGCAGGCCACCATAGCGAAGAGAACACTCGAACAGGACCCCATCCTCAAACCGGACGACCTCGTTGTGAGGTATGAAGTCAACACGTCATCGCTGGACATGCACTTTGAAGCGATAAGTGACCGTGTCTTGAGGGTTGCCGTGTCGAGTGTCCTGGAATCGTTGAAGACCGTCATCGAGGTGATTGATGAGTTTGAATAAACGGAGAGTGCCAGTACACAACATGGCTACGCTTCAGAAGGGGTCATCAGCCTGCTGTGATATCACGCGTGGAGGCACCCTCGCGTCCTCGTCCTTCTCCCCACCAAGTGTGGTATAGGCTCAACTAATTAATATACAAATCAGACGACGTATAGCCTATAGCCTATAGCCCGTAGCCCTTAGTAGTTGGCCAATCGATTCCTCTCGCCTTGAGGGCGTCTGTGGAAAGAGAAGCCTCGCTACACCCACACCTTTTCAGGCCCGCCGCTGGGGAGACCACCGCTGGAGAGACCACCTTGGCAGTAAAGTCTGTAGCCCCCCCCTCCCCTCCCGGCCTGCTGCCTAGGCTTCGGGGCTCTACCCGCTGCGCAATCTCTCCTCAACGGAGGCCTCCCCTGGGTCTCAGACCGCGCCCCTTCCCGTCGTTCCAGCCCGCGCAGGGATGGCAAGGCCACGAACGCACGAAAAACAAACCAACAAGCCTGATGCCACAGTCAGAAAAAGAAACACACACAACCGAAAGAAGCAAAATGAAAGCAGTGAAAACCCCTCTCTCCCTCGCGCTCGGGGGGCCTTTGTTGTGGAGCCCTTTCGCGCTGCCCATCTGAGCTGCCCTTCTGAGCTGCCCTTCCGCGCCGCCAACTGCCCACTGCCTACTTCGCTAGCGGGAAGGGTCAAGTCCAACGCCAAAGGGCAGCGAAATCACACCCACACAGGCAGACAGAAGCAAAAAAGGCAGCTGATTTGAAATATTAGAAGAAAAACTTTAAAAAGCACAAATCACTATACGAAAGAGAGAGGCAAGGAAACTTGCTATCAAAATTTTGAGCTTCTTGAGGGGAGAAGTTATAAGCGAATTTAGAAAGAGTAGCTCCAAGTCACAGTGAGCCTCGTTGTACTTGCAAACCTTTCCCTTCTGTGCGTGTGTCTGTGTTTGTTTTTGGTTTGGTTTGAGCTCTCTTCAGCGTAGGGAAAAATGGTTGATCCCAACCATCAGGTTCCATTCCCCGGAGCGCCAGCAGCAGGGTCACGGGCTATTGGCATGATGCCATCAACACAGGAATCGACGTCGGGGTCGACGAACCAGCAGAAGAGACAGCATTCGAGCTCGTATAACATCCCTGTGGCCACGAAGAGGTCTGTTACGCAGCCCTCGATGGTGTCGTCAGCACAGTTCTCCCAGGAGACGCAGCCGACGATGATTGCACCTCAAATGGCCACTATGTCCTCTTCACAGCAGGCGGCGTTCCTGCTACAGCAACAGCAGCAACAGCAGTTACACGCGGTGGCTCCTTCTAATGGTGTTCAGTTCGAACAGCAAATGTTATCACAAGTTCCACAGTTTAAACCGCAGTTCACGATGTCTGTTTCTCCAGGCCCACAGTTCAAACAGCAGCCAATGCCACCGCAGTCGTTTCAGCAGCAGCAACAGCAACTACAGCAGCAGCAACTACAGCAACAACAACAACAACAACTACAGCAACAACAACTACAGCAACAGCAACTACAGCATCAGCATCAGCATCAGCATCAACAGCAGCATCAACAACAGCAGCAGAGCCTCAAGGCGAAGAAGTTCAGCCAAACGTTTGTCAATTCCACCTATCAAAAGATGTCACAGACGCCTGATCTGATGAAATACGATTCGTCGAGCTTTGTCAACGAGGATAGAACTGATGTTAACGACTACGATTCGAATTCAGTAGCTTATACGCAACCAACAGTGCTGGCCACTCCACAGTTGAACTATTCCCAACCAGCAATGTCACGTTTAATACAACAGCAACAGCAACAATCTCAGACGAATCAGCCAGTTCAACGACAGTTGCACAATCAGATTGGCTTAACTTCACAGCAATCAGCAAGACCGGTATCTACGGTAATCTTGACTAAAGACGTGCTAAATGCAGAATCACCGGGATCCACTATCAGCGATGCTCCCAATATTGTGCCTCCACAGTCTGTTGAACAGCAGCAAGGACAGCAACAGTCTAAGCTTTCTCAAGAGGAACAGTCCCTCATTGCCAAATTGCAGGACACCTATAAGGTGATCATAAGATTAGAGAATACACTACAACAGAGGTGTTCAACGCTGAATGTTCCTCAAAAATTGGATATGATGAATGAACTTTGGGATGTATACAACATCAACATCCAACTGCTAAACTCATATTATGACTTCTTGTTGTATTCAATGGGCTCAGGCAAATCTGGTAAACAGATAGTGCAAGTCTACAGAATCCCAAGACGACTATGGGTCTATGGTGTCGTGACGTTCTTGGATGTCATCAAGAATGTTGTGTCAATCTTCATAGAGCATGACATATGCTCAAGCTTCATTGGGTATGCATTCAACATTCTAAGTGGATTAACAGAGCTGGAGATGGATGGGTGGATGTATGAAAAGCTCGGTGATTTGTCCAGAATGGCGATTGCGCTTTATCCTTCTCGCTACATCGATTGGAAGATAAGTTCAGAATACTGGTATACACAGGCGATGAAGAATCAATACGGGTACGGTAAAATTTACTACCACATTGCAACTGTCCAACAGGACAGTCTTGATGCCCTTGTAAACATCGGTAAGAGTGTGTTTTGCCGTGATACGTTCGTTCCTACTCCACAGTACATGAGAATGGTGATTGATAATATCAACCAAAGAAGCTATATCGATTTACCGGTTCTAGATTTCACAAAAGTTTACAAGTTATTGCTGACTGGTGAAATTAACGACATGTTTGAACTGAATAAACTCATCACTTACTACACACAGAACTTGGGTGTTGATAACAACAACGTTGATTTCTTTAAGAGGGTACCAGGAACAATCTCTGAGGTGATCACCTCACCGAATTACTCACCGGATAATGACTTTGAAGGTAAATTCCAATTTTGGTTGCAGAGATCATCCTCTTTTGCCCTGGCAAACATCTCTCTTATGGTTGGTTTCGGCGTTCCAATGAATCCATTTGCTAGACTCTTTGGCTTGCTGGAGGCCTTAAAGGAACGTAAGGAGAAGAAGGAGAAGAAGGAAAAAAGCAAATCAACCAATGGTGATGGCACCAATGGAGGAGTCTTACCACACATTGAGGCCACTGAACCTGTTCAGAATGATGACATCAAAGAACTCTCCATACAAGAATGGTTCAGCACCCATGGTGCTCTGGATAAAGTTGTTGTCAAGCTAACAATGAAAATGTTTGACACTTATCTGAGAGGTCCAATCATTGCAGCCATGCCACACGTTATAACCTTCTTGTACTTCATCGTGGCTGTTGGTGAAGCCACCAAGAGTAAACCAAATAGCAGGTTGTTCTTTGAGACCATCATCAACATGCTCTTGCCTACGAATTCGTTGATCAACTACCTGAATGATGTATTGACATTTGTGAGAAGCAAACCCGAGTACTTATCTATCTTGGCTCAGCATCAAGCAAGGGACCCAGAATTCCTCAAAGGTGGGTTCTTAAAGTACTACAGTGATAATGAAACCCTGATTGAGGTTTGGAAATGCTGGGGTACATTGTGGTTTGATGTCATTTCGTTGAAAGAGGAATATAACAGTCCTAGAGAAAGTGGTATTTCCAAGGGTGATCTATTAGATGTTCCAATTGGCGGTGCTCGTTATGATCCAAAGATGAACCCAGATAGGTTTATCCGTATTGTTCTTTTGGCGACTTATATTTCCGATAATTTCAACTTTGGTATCAAAAGAGGCTCCAATTATATCTTCTACAACTCTGTTGACACCATTATGGAGAGAGACAGCTTTTCTCCAGAGGAAAATGCTTATTTGAAATCAACATACATGGAACTTGCACAGCAGGCTAAAGCCCTGGGATTGATTGAAAATCCATTCACGGATAACGCTGGTGTGAAATCCACTCGTATGGATCCATTGAGTTGGATTCAAGGCAGTGGAGACAAAAACACTTTACATAATTCGTCTATCATCGATTATACTGATGATGCGGACAACGAGAACAGTGAGGACGAGCTTGAGCACTCTGAATTTGGAGATGAGGTTGAACTTGATGCCCTGAACCACGATACTCTTGGAGACACTTCATCGCTTAGACCGTCTCCAAGTTTCTACACTGTGGATTCTGGGGTGCTTATGAGTAAATCCACAACTTTTTTCATTTTGGATACAAACATGTGGTTGAAGCACTGTGGGAAGTTATACAAGTCATTGCGTAGTGGCATATTCAAACTCGCTGTACCACTTGTTGTTTTCCAGGAGCTGAGATCTTTAAGATGCTCACCAGATGCCACTGTTTCCGACTCTGCCACCCGTGCTGTGATCACTTTAAGACAGTTGGCAACAGATGGGTTAGTTGTCCCATTGAAGATGGATGGCACTGAATCTCATTCCTTGAACGATGTTTCTGATTTCGAAAACAACTCCATGTGGGCTCATAAAATTGATCAAACGATTATTCAATCGGCAAAACTTATGGCCAACCGTCTACAATCAAGTGTTGTAGGCAGTACACCTGACGGCAATTCCATCTGTCTCACAATTGTTGTCTCTGAAGATAGAGGGATGAGATTACAAGCGAGAGTGGAGAAGGTTCCTGCATTCCAAGGGAAATGGTTCTTCCAAGTTGTTCAAAAGCTATCTGAAGGTAAATGTTGTGATTGATTACTACAAGGCTTAGAAACCATCTCCGCAGCCCATTGGGTTTATGAATTATAAGGATACAATCTAATGCATTTTTTTCTCTCTGAGTTTTTAACGTATCAAACAACAACTACCTCGTTGTATTTGGTTTCTTTGTTGGTGGATGATAACCATCCGAGTCTGAATCCGATTCTGAGTCGTCTAGCGTTATCATCCTTGTTGATGTGCTTTCATTAGTTGACGTCTCAGCTGATGGTGAAGGAGTATGCTCTTTCATCTTTTCCAACATTTTATCCGTTTCATGCCTCATCTTACGACGTCTAGCAACCTCTTCTTTCCATAAAGAAAAGTTAGCCTTCTTATTCTTTGTAATGTCCCTGAGTTCATCGAGTGTGCTCGTGGCTTGTGCCCTTTGATCATCGTCTATCTTTGAGAGTAAGCCTTTCGATGCACCTTTTGCAGTTGGATCAAACCCCAATTTGGATAGTCCCTTCCCACCATACGCATACTTTAGCAGTGCCTTCTTCTCTTCCAGTGATGTTTCACTATCTTCTGGTTCGCCGTGAATTGAATGGTATTTCTTCAAGTTCTTTCCACCTTCAAGTGATTCCTTGAGCTTTTGCTGAAGATCAATGTCCTTCCTCAAACTTCTATACTTTTCCTGGCGTATCTGTTTCCTCTTTATGTCGCCAAAGTCAGATATTTCACTGTTGAAGAACTTTTCATGTTTGTTCGTACTGCTGAAGAACTTCTTCGCCTTTTCCACGTGCGTTGGACCCTGCTGTTGCTGATTGGCATCAAACACTTTGACGATCTTGTTGTTTGAAACCATCATGTGCTGCTTCCTTCCTCCCTTGGAGGGTGAACGCTGTCCAACAGTGGTTTGAAACTCCATTCTTTTTCCAGCTGTTCTTCGTAGTCTAAGTTCCTCATGGTAAAGGCAGCTGCTCTGCAAGGATTTGTTAATGGGAGTCCCACATACAGTTCCATCTCTCCTTAGCGCAGGACAGAAGCCAAGATCTCTTGATTTACCAATCTCCAGCACACTGTCACCTGTATGCCTGATTGAGAGGCCAAATGTCTTCACCCCATTGGCAGTATAATCAGATTTGATGTAAATATCAGGATTCAAAATGGCAATAACATCACCAATCCTCAACCTATCGTACTTCTCCACTGTAGTATTAAAGAAAGATACGCTGACGCTCAGATTGAAGTCGGTCAGGGTAATCGTCATGAACCGTCCTCGTCCATTGCTAGTAACTTTTGGCCTACCCTTTTCACTTATTATGCCAATGACGAGCCAGTTTGGATATTTGGGCTCTTCAAAATCTGGAGGACTCACTTTTGCGTAGAGCTTTGGTAATCTCATAACCTTCTTGTCTTTGAAGAATTCGGTAAGTTGCTGTTGATCAACATATCTTCGCTTAATCAATTGGCCTGAGAAGTACTCCTTTTCATCAACATCGACCGGCTGGCTATCCATGATACTGTCAAATGTATAAATCCTTGATTTGAACATGGTCTTCTTCTGCTCTCTATTGTCGATCTCCTTCTTCCGTGTTTCTTCCAGCTTTTGTAAGAAGTACGGCACTGAAGGCTTCCTCTCTTCATTGCTGTCATCCAATGTTGATCGCTCGCTTTGTAACGCGTCCGTCAAGTTCCTTGACACGTTCTTAACCTCATTGCCGTCCTCTCGCGATGGTGATGGTAGAGGTTGTGCTTCTACTCTCTTCGGCGAGGGAGTTTTTTCTATTTGCACAGTACTTTTCAGCTTGTTAGCTTGTTTACGACGTTTGAGTTCTTCTAACCTCCTCCTAAGCTCCTCTTGCCTTTTTGTAGTCTCGAGGAGCTGCCTCTCTAACTCCTTCACTAACGCTATATTGAGAGGTTAGTACAAAATCTCAATCAATGATGATCAAGGGAACTCACACTCATCAGGTTCTTCCACTTCTTCTTCTCCATACTCTTCATCCGTGAGCCTCTCCAGCTCGCTGTCCTGTTCGTCTGTAACCTCTCTAGGGTCTTTATCCATTGTGCTCCCGAAATGTGCTACAGGGTATATGGTGTTTTGGTAGTGCGAAGACTTCTCAAACAAGCCACCAATGACACACGATTGCTACACGCTACAGACAACATCTTTACAGAAAACAAAATATGATTAGAATTCTATCTATTCAAACGGCCTAAAATGATGTATCGATATTTATACACGAAGATAATCAAGCCAGTTTGAACAGCAATAGCATAATAGAAAACTTGTGGGCGAAATTAATCATTTAAGTTTCTTCTTTGGACGCAATTGGTTGGTGTGACCACACTTTCTCTTACGACAGTTTGTAGCTCTTGGTGGCAATCTAGCGTAACACTTTCTGCAGATAGACTTGTCACAGTTGTACTTAGAAGCAAGGGCCTTCAAGGATGGCTCGATGATACCACCTCTCAATCTGAGAACCAAGTGAAGAGTGGACTCCTTTTGGATGTTGTAGTCAGACAAGGTTCTGCCATCCTCCAATTGCTTACCAGCAAAGATCAATCTTTGTTGGTCTGGTGGAATACCCTCCTTGTCTTGGATCTTGGACTTGACATTGTCAATGGTGTCAGAGGACTCAACCTCCAAGGTAATGGTCTTACCGGTCAAGGTCTTAACGAAGCTATATGATGGTGTTAGTGTCATGGACTCTTTGGTAAAACGTAGACGAGGAGATGGAGTCATGTGCGTGGACGATTCGTTCCCCTTGGCGTCAGCGGTAGTTACTCTCTGTGCTTATAGTCCTTCACGTAGTAGTCTGGCAAAGTTTAACTAACGGCGCTCACAAAAGTCTCGGATCCACACCTGCGACTTTTGACAATCCTATGGTGATAACCAGCGCTCAGTAGAGGAATATCTTCTCTCAAAACATGTTCGCTGCATCCCACTTCCCTCAATCAGCACTCTTCAATCCATGGCTTCTCCCTATTCAACACATCTCCAGAGCAATATCCACCACCCGGTATATCCAAAGAACGTTTCTGTGATGAGCACGTCGCTTGCTGGCTCATTTCCTCCGTCTTTTTCCTGTTCATTTACTTACATTTGCATTGCGACTAAACCGATGTTCTTCTTAGAAAAGTTATAGAAAGAAGTGTTGATACCTTTGGTTTTTCACTTTTGTTTTCAGAGTCCCGCGGGCGTTACAAAAACTTTGTCACAGTGAGTTTGCCGTTGTGTGTCCCGTACCGATCCTGGTTGAGGACACACCTCGCCATAGTAAAAATCGCAAACACAGCGTGGGTTGTTTTCCTGCTTTCGGTTCGGGCAGCAGTCTGGGTGGTGTTCAGGTGTGCAGGTCCCATTTTCCTTTGTGCGCAAACCAGTCACGCCCTAGGTGACACTCACGTGCACAGTGGAACTAGGGCTCTGTCTTCTCGCAGAGGCCATAGACTATTACCCTACCGATCACGTCTCGAGGGAAAGCCGCCCATCAAAAGAGAAAAACTCATCCAGAAGGGGATTAAAATGTAAACATTGGACAAGCTTCTTTGTTTACATCTCAGTCTCTCTGTAATATCAAAGGTTTTGTTTCGGTACTAGGTCTATTTTCAGCTGTTCTGTGGTTCGTTGTGCTTGAAACATCTGAAGGGTTGCTAAGTATGGAGAAGGAAGAACGTGAAGGTCCACTCCCGGTGGATGCTACTGCTGGTTCACCTTCCGCTGAAGTTGTTGAAGAATCACAGGGAATTGATAGCAAAAGTGATGAAGAGGACGTTGATGGTAGCATTCACATCGATGACTTGCCTACTGCCGAGCCGATTGTCGAGAGTCCCGAGGAACCAGCTGGCGTGGCAGAAGACGATGATGACGCCCCATTGGAGGTCCACGAGTTTAGTACGGGAGAAACGATCAATTTAGACGACATTGCTTCTTTTCTAGACGTTGCAGTTGATTCTTTGGAGTCCATTGATGTGCTTCTGTTGCAAAAGTTGTCCTTGAAATCCACAGAGTTTGCTAATCTCCAGTCTGATAAGCTAGTACTCGAGGTCAACTTGGAACAGGCCAGTCATCTCAATAACAAGAAAGTTGATATGTTTAAAAATCAATTGACCAAGACGAAGGCCCAGAATAAAGAATTGATCGAAAGAAACTCATTGTTAGAGTCTACAAACCAAGAGCTGTACGATAAAGTCTCGAATTCAGAGGCAAACGTTCGTGCAACTTCCTCATTGACCGATCAGTTGAAGGCTAAAGTTGAAGAATTGACTACAGACCAAAGACGCAACTTGGAAATCATAGAGAAGAAGAACAAGGAAATCGATTCAATTAGAAGCCAATACAATGGCTTACAAGATTCAAATAGTGATCTTAGAAAAAGACTTATTGAAGTTGAAACGTCCTCGCAATCTGTGTTGTCTAATCTGAATCATGGAAAGGTTAAGATCCAATCTTTGGAGAATCAATTGGAACTTGTTAACAAGAACTATGAATGGTCGAATAACGAATTGCAGAGGATTACACAGGAATTCTCGTCCTATAGAAAGGACAAGTCCATAGAGATCACTAAACTACAATCGGAGTCAGATAAGGCACAGACTGATCTTAGTGGGTTAACCTTGAGGTACAACAACTTGAATACCAGATATGATGAGCTGAGAAAGAAATTAGACGATTCGCTAGTTGAAGTGAAGACTCTTTCAGATGCAAAGACAATCAACGAGGAAGAGTTCTTAAAGGAAATGTCCGTAAAGGACCGTCTGGTAAATCTGTTACAAAAGGCTAATGAAGATTCAAAGACTAAAATTGAACACTTGGAGAGTCGCTTACATCTTTCGAGATCCGACGTTGCTGGTGAATCTGCTGTGCTGCAGACAACAATTGACAGTTATAAACAGAAGTTGGCCGAGAGCGAACAGAAGATTGACCAATTGGAGAAGACCATCGATGAGTTGTCAAAGGTTTCTTCGTCACTCGATTCAAATTCGTCTGTGGCATCGATTCCAGCCCTATCACCATCTGCACATGCTACTTCCAAATCTGCTGGTTTATCACTTTCCCAACTCTACGCTGATTTCACTTTAGTCAAAAGACAATTGATACAAGAACGTCGTGCGAAGGAACGTATGCAACAACAGATGGACGATTTTGTCCTTGAATTAGAACAGAAGGCACCAATCATTACTGCTACTAGAGAAAGAGCCTCCCTCTTAGAGAATGAATTGACGGAACTTTCTGTCATCTTGGAGAACACGAGTAAAGAAAAGGATGCATTGCAAAAGAATGAAAAAGATTTGAGAAACTCTTTGAAAGAATCCCAGGTGCATATCAACGTATTGAACAAACAAAGAATTGATTTGGCTCGTCAAGTCCAGCAGTTGCTCATCCAAGTAACAATCAGAAACGATTCTGGTGGTCCACTGACCCCTGCTGAACAAGATGCTATTGAACGTATTTCTAAAGGTGAAAAGGTCATAAACGATACTGACACCGATAAACTAATCTCACAAAGACTGGTAACTTTCAAGAATGTTGTGGAATTGCAAACGAAGAACGAGGAGCTGTTGCGTATCATTAGAGAACTAGGCTCGAAATTGGAACAGGAAGAACAAACCTCAAAGTCTAAACTGGAGAACTTGGAAAGTGTGGCAATTAACGAGGCAAAGGAGGCAATCTTAACTCTACAAGACGAGATTGGATCACTTGATGCTAAGTTGAATGCTGTTACAAGAGAAAGGGATATCTTCAGATCGTTGCTTTCAAATAAGAGCACATCAAACAACATCTTGGGTAGTGATTTGACTGGTGCAAATGACGAACAAGTTGCTGAGTTGACCAAGAAGTACCAGGAATTAGAAAAGGAGCTTAAGCATACAACTGATCAACTCAATACCGTAAAGATTGAAAGTGAAGCAATGGTTAACATGTTGAATAAGCAAATTGCGTCGCTTTCCGAAAAGAGATCAAGCCTTGCTGTTGAATTGGCTCGTGAGAAATCATCTAATACGCTTGTTGAAGAGAGGTATAAATCCCTGCAAGAGAACTTCAATTATGCGAAATCCGAAATTGAAGAGCTACGCCGTACATCTCAATTCCTTCAGGATAATTTGGCAAAGCAAGATTTAAGAACTCAAAATGTTGCAGAAGAACTTGTTCAAGCTAAATACTCTGTTGAATCTCTTCGTTCTGAAACATCCAATTTGAAAGCGGAGAAACAGCTGTGGAAGAATGTTGAGAAGCGTCTCTCCGATGAAAATGCAAGCTTGATTGAAGAAAAGACCAAGCTTAACTCACTACTCATCAGTCTTCAGTCAATTGATAAGGAGCGTGAAGCAACCTCTGCCGAATCTCAAAAGCGTCTCGTGGTTCAAAGCGAATCATTAGAACGTGAACTCAGAGACGTGCGCTCTAAATTAACGGAAACTTCAGCTGAATTGAAGGACACATTGACCCGTAAAGAAGCTGATGGTCAAGCTTACCAGGAACGTATTGATTCATTGAGAACACAAATCAGCTCCACTAAGGAGGAACTCATTACTAAATCTGCTTCTGTTGAACAGCTGAACCACAAGGTGAACACTCTATCAGTGAAATTGGCAGCTGCCGAAGCTCATTTGAAGGAGTATCAGTCACTCACAGAAGGATCGTCCAGTACTGAATCGGAAGCTTTGAAATTGAGAATAGAGCTTGATGAAACAAAAGCGGAGTTAGATGCTGCTCTAACGTCCATTGAGGAATTCAAGAATATTGCCAATGCGTCTGAGGAAGCCCTCAAGAACATGAACATCAGCTTTGATGGTTATAAGGAGAGCATGACTTCAGAGACTAATAAACTTAAAAAGGAGAATGATGATTTGAATGAACGAGCAATATTGTTGAATGAGCAAATCGAAACATTGAATACTGAACTCTCGTCTCAGAAGTCATCTTTGCAAAAGGAGATCGAGGATGCTCAAAAGGAGGTTGAATTACTGCGTTTGCAAGTTACTGAAAGTGACAAACTGAAGAGCGACTATGACGCCAAGGTTGCGTTAATTGATAGTTCGTATCAACAACAAGTCGACCTTGCTAACCAAGCACAACAGAACTATCTGAAGGAACTACAGAAACACGCCGAGGCTTCTAAGGCCTTCTCCGCTTTGAGGGAAGAAACCAATGCTTTTAAACAGCAAATCTCTGAACTCTCATCTGAGCTCAAGCAGGCACAGGAACATCTAAGTAAGTCAGAGGAAAGTTGGGAAACTCAGAAATCTCAACTGGAAGAAGAATTGAAAATTTCAACTGCCAGAGCACAGGACCTGGCTTCGCAGAATCATATTCTCTTTAACGAAATTGAAAAGTTGACAAAGAGAAAAGATTCGGGTGCTGTTTCTGAGTCCGGCCTTGAAGGTGCCACCGAAGAACTGAGAGAACTAGTAAACTTGTTGCGCCATGAGAAGGAAATTTCTGATATGCAACTTGATGTTTCAACAAGAGATCTGAAACGTGTTCGTCAGCAGTTGGAATTAGTAACCGCAGAATTGGATAAATCGAGACTTGAACTGGTGAACTACCAATCGCGCCAAACCGATTTGAACCGACTCTCAAGTGAACATCAAAAGCTTCTTGATGAGATCCAACAGTTGAACCTTTTACGCGAAAGTAACACAACTTTGAGAAACGAACTCCACAGCAAGATGGATCGCGTGAAGGAACTGGAGGATAAACTGACTGAATGTGAGAGTAAGTTGCAGCCTCTAGAAGGAAATGTGAGCCAACTTCAAACAGATATCAAACACAAAGAACAAGAGGTTAAACTTGTGACTGAAGAGAGAGATCGTTGGAGACAAAAATCCATGGATATTATTAACAAGTATGATCGTATTGATCCTGAGGAGTATGGTAAACTCAAAGAAAGTGTCCAAACTTTGGAAAAAGAAAAGGAGCAAATTCAGAAAGCACTTGAAGAGAGTACAAATACCGTTAATGAGTTGACGCCTAAATTTGATCGTGTGAGAAAAGAGGCTGTTGAAAAGTTGAAAAAGAAGGATGTTGAGATCAAAACTGCTCATGAACAGGTCACTGCTGCCCAACAACAACTTGAAAATCTCAAAACACAGACTCATAAGGAAATTGAAGCTTTAAAAACCAAGGTGAAGGAACTGGAGAGCAAGGCTCAACATGCGGCTTCAAACGACCAAGGTGATTTAAAGAAAGAACTCGAATCTGTTAAAGCTGAATTAGCTAAGAAAGCCAGTGCAGTATCCAGGGTCCAAGAGCTTGAGTCCTCCCTAAAGTCAGCTGATGAAGTGAAACGTGTATTGGAATCCCAAGTTTCTGAGTTGGAGTCTCAAGTGACACTGTTAAAGAAAACTTCAAAGGTTACACCTGATACATCTAAGTTGGAGGAGACTGCTGAAAAGTTACAAAATGATATATCTGACCTTCAATCTAAGAAGGCTGATCTTGAATCCGCTATCTCTAAGGAAAGTGCCGTTGTTACGACAATTGATGAAAAATCTCTGGAAGAAGCATTAAAGAAACAGGAAGAGGAGCTTAAGGCAAAATTCGAAGTGGAGACCAAGGCCAGAGTTGAAAAGGCTCTTGAAAACTTGAAAGCTAGAATTCGTGCTCCATCGGAAGCTAAACTTCAGGAACTTGCTAAAAATAAGACCAAATCGTTGGAAGACGACTACAACAAGAGAGTACAACTATTGAAAACTGACTATGAAGCTAAGCTTGCCGCTAGTACTTCAGGATCCTCGGAAAATGCAAACGTTGTTTCTGATTACGAATCAAAGCTCGCTAATTTAAGAGAGGAGTTGAAGGCAAAGGAGGCCCAAGCTTTGGAAGAAGGTCGTAAGCTTGGTCGTGAGGCTACATTGAAGGAGACCAATATGCGTTCCAAGTTACTTCAAAACAAACTTGATAAGCTGTTGACTCAGAATAAAGATCTCAAGGCCAAACTCGAATCATCTGCATCTAACCCTGCTAAACCTGTCGAGATTGGTCAAAAACGCCCAGCTGAAGAGGGTGGTGATCAACCACAAGACAAGAAAAGTAAAAACAGTTCATAAAGTTTATCGATTAATGTATCATGAATAATAACATAGTTTTATCTGCTGTTCGTATACCGTGTAGATTCGTAAGGCATTTGTAACTCTCACACTCAACCCAAGCAGTTCCTGTGAATCCCATGCCTGGCCTCAACTGTGAGTCACATGACAACGCCATCATACTCAATGTTTCATATGTAGTCTCTGAGTGATTTCCCACACATTTCTTTACTGTTAGTTTCCGGTATTATAGTTGCAGTCTTTCTACATCGGTATCAACTTGATGTTCGGATTAAAATTGACACAATATACTAGCTTCATCAATCTGTACCTTTTTCAATTGAATGTTCGTATTCTCCTTAAATAGAGCTATGGTTCATTGTCAGTTACATATATAGTGAACCAAACTTGTTTCTATCCCACCATAATAATCTATATTCAGGTTGTTATAGGTTCGAAATTTTGGTTATTTCACATTTGCAACTTTTTATAAAAAATGGAACTTGACAGATATAATTTCGGAAAATGAAATCATTATAGACAACCTAATAATTAAACAAAACAAATAATAATAGTTTCTTTACAATCAAAACTGGTGAAAATAGGCATCAACTATAACTATAACATTTCACACTGGCTGCTAATAAGTGTTCGTCAGCCAAGGCGATGCAACGTATACACACATTAATGTTCCATAATGATGTTATTATCCATCAAACTTGATCTCAATAATTCATACAAAACACACGGCGAAGGCATAAGATCATATCTCAACGGATACCGCTTTTGGGCATGAATTGAGCTCTCTGAAACATATCCATGTATTATAAGCTTCATGGGTTAGGAAATCAGTCGTTAAATCATTGCAGTTACGAAAAAAAACACATCTCATTAGTTTTGGATATCATTAAAAATGTTATACCCTGCTTCATGTCATTATTTATCAGGCTTTTCATCATCCCCCGATTCCTTTTCGGAAGGGTTCTTGGTAGTGACGTGGTCGTCCGTTGGTGTTGCAACCATCTCTTTGTGCGACACTCCACAAAACTTTTCCAAGACCTTTCTCAGTTGTGTACGTCTGATTGGCTTGGAGAGGAAACCTGTCATACCACAATCCAAACATTCCTTAACGTTACTCTCATCGGCGAACGCAGTTAGCGCAACGATTGGCCCGTCAAACTCCAGAGCAGATCTGATGGTTTTCGTAGCCATAAGACCGTCAACCTTTGGCATTTGAACATCCATGAATATGATATCGATTGGACTACCCCCATTTTCAATATTCTTCTTGACCAAATTAATCGCTTCTTCACCATCTCTAGCCATTTCAAGATCAGTGAAACCTTCCAGGTTAAGCATCCGCTTAATAACTTCTTGATTGACACCATTATCTTCTGCAACTAGTATCTTGAGCTTTTTCAAAGATGTCTTATCTTCCGTTTTAGACGATTGAGACGAACTTGACTTTGCAGTTCCTGTAGAGTTCCAATAAGATTTGTCAAAGTACGAGGTCTTCTCTGATGTAGGGGTATACATCTCTGGCTCAGAATGTGCAGATTCTTTGAAAGAGCCAGATTTGCTTGGCTCAACGATCTTAACTCTTCTGTTTTTTTTGCTGTGGATGTTGAACTCATCTTCGTACATACCATCCTCGTCTTCAATAACAAGTTCTTTGTGTTGCACCAATGGGACTCTAAAAATAAACTTAGATCCAACACCAACAGTGGATTCCAGCTCCATAACACCATGCATCATTGTCGCAAGTTGACGACAAATAGACAGACCAAGACCTGTTCCACCGTATTGTCTGGAGAGAGTTTGGTCACCTTGGACGAATGGCTCAAAAACGGCATTTTGAAGATCCTGGGCAATACCGGGCCCAGTGTCTTCGACGACAAATTCAAATACCCAAGTTCTATTATCAGGAAGAGGAACTGTCTTAATTTGCTCCTCCTCATCTTCTGGTGTTGACAATTTGAACTGTGTTTTGAAAAAGTTATCATCAAATGAGGAGGTAGAAACTGTTACAACGCTTCTTGTCTCCAACTCGTCATCCTCGTCATCGTCACTAGTGGTTGTTTCATTTGAAGTGGAAAGCTCATGGTCACTTAATGGATGCTCCATTTTTTCCAAACACGTTGCTTGGGGCAAAGAGTTTGGACGGATGTAAACATGTTTGTAGTCATCCTCACGGGATTTTTCTTCATCATACTCACCCAGATTTCTTATGGTCACAGTAACTTTTCCATCAACAGGGGTAAATTTTAAGGAGTTGCTCACCAAGTTCATCACAACTTGAATAATCCTGTTGGAGTCACCATACAATACCATCTTTCTAATTTCATTCGGCGTCAAAGTAATTGCAAGTTTGACATTCTGATCTTTTGCCAATTTACCAAAAATAGATTTTATTTGCAATGCAACCTCCATAATACAAAAATCAGCATTCTCCAATTTTGATCTCTTCAAGGAATTCTTCGAGAAGGTTAAAAGTTCTGTCAAAATATGCAACAAAAGTTCACCGGATCTAAAGATCAACTTCAAAGATTGGTGTACTTTTGAAGTATCAGTCTCAGCCATTGCAATTGCAGTCATACCAAGGATACCATTGAGAGGAGTTCTCAGTTCGTGAGAGATATTTGCAATGAAGACTGTCTTTGCATCATTAGCAGCTTCAGCTTGGATCTTGGCAGCTTCCAATTGTTTTGTTCTAGCTTTAACTCTATCTTCCAAATGCGTATATTGGCGGTCCAATTCATCTGTCATAGCATTAAAGGTCTCTGTCAATTGGGTCAGTTCATCTTCAAAAAACCTTGAATAATAAGGGATACGAGCATTGTGAAGATACGAAGCACTAATGCCTGGATCCCCGCTACTCGATATTGAACCAGCCTCACTCAATCCATGATCTGTATGTACAGAGTCTCTAGCCATTGGTGAAGGAGATGGTGTATAAGGAGGGGCAGGTCCTGGTCCCAACCCACTAGCGACAGAAGAACTATTTAAGCTTCCCATACCATCCGGATCCCGTTTGTTACTCTTTGAAGGTATATGTAGACCTCTTCCAGCAGCAATGGATTCTGCCGCTTGTTGCAACCTCAGGATAGGTTTAACTGCCCAATGAGTCAACGGTAGTGTGACTAATGCCATAAACACTGCGATACCAAAACAAACACCGATCAAAATTTTAACCAGTTTTGTTGAAGGTTGATCAAAAGTTGACCGTTTCTGTTGGACAATTGCAGCCCAATCTGCAAGGTCGAAACTCACAGGACAATAACCTGCAACAACATTTTCTCCTGCATAACTTTTTATTCTAGTTGTTCCAGTTTTTTGCAATCGCAAAGCTTGGTTTGCAATAAATGAGCTTCCAATTCTTCGTGACACATTTGTTGGAACGTAACCTTCCACCGGGAAGGCAGCTCTAAACGTACTATTCACTGTGAGAGTTCCATTATTAGGATCTGCGGTTAATACAACGACATCTGAATCCACAAGAGTTGTATTGTCGTCCAGTGCAGATTTGAACGAAGATGCGGACATTATAGTTGTGACGTATCCAACGAGGTCACTTGTATCGAATAAAATGGATGCTGCATAGAAAATAGGAACCGTCATGGATAGAACCATGGTGGATGAATCATTCGAAATTGGACCCGTAAGCATACCAACAGTGTCTAAAGTATCACGGACGGTGAAATTTTCCTGGTCCAGGGGGAACAGTTGATCCTGAACGTCATCTGGCACAAAACTATTTGACCAATTAGCCTCTGATGCAACCACCATATTAAACCTCGCATCGTACATCCTTACAGATGCAAATGTCAAGGACGACTGTAAGAACTGCTCAATGGTGTAGTTCGCCTGCGCCCAGTTTGAGTCTGACGTGTTACCAGCTCTATATGAGGCCAAGGAAGATTGTATAGATTCCCTGATTGTGAGCCAATACACCTGATAGTACAAAAAGTTCAACGTCTGCTCCATTTGAGACGCCTTGAGCTGGGCCACCGTCTCGAGTCTATCCTCTCTTGTAGATCTATAGTTCGTCGTGAAGTAGACACCCGTCGTTATGGCCAGTGTCAGCAGAGAACCAAGGGCAACACAAATCACCAGTGTCAACAGCTGCAGTCGTATACCGATTTTGAATACCCTGTGTTTACCATTGTGCTTCCAAGGCTTCGAAAAGTGTGGTTTAGAGAGCCCCTTCGGTAGTATCTTCATCAGTATGATTATTAAACGTGCTCCCTGGTATGTGATATACCTCAGAAGGCCTCTTCGTAGACACTTTCAATGTACGTGACTAACAAGAACGCCTGTGTAGCTGCTACAATCACCTGTTGGACTCTTAGAACACACGTAGTGGTGATTTGGAGGCACTGCAAACGTAGAATGGAGAACAACCTCTGCACGAATGGACGCAGATCAACAGGGCGGTTTGGTCTAAAGTGACTTTGCAGTGTCAAATTATCGAGAAGCAGTCAAGTGAAAGTGAACCGCCTTGGTCTGAACCGTCGATAATGTAGCGTTTAGAGTGTTGTTTATGTCTTGAGCTATAAAAAAACAACAGCTACAAATTTCCCTTTGTTTTTTTTTTCTAGCCTGCTGTTTCCGTCTCTTGAAGTTTTCTTTCGTTTGCAACCGTGAAAGTCCGCTTTTCTTTTTCTGTGCTCTTTTTGCTGTTTTTCCAGGCTTGCAAGAAAACTATGAGGGAAGAAGCTGGTGCGATTTTGTTGGCTGAAATTAACCAATTGGAATGCCTTTTACCAGTTACCTTGGATATTTCATACAGATTTGGTGTTGTAGACAAGTTCAGCTTCAGTTTGTGTAAGAGGGCGCTCCTACTAATCAACCTTTGCATGCTAACGGAAATCGTCGTCCCACCTTTCATGCTTTTATATTTACCTGAGCTGTAGAGAATTTGAATGTACATCAAAGGAGAAAAAGCACAAAAAACACACACATGGGGAAAGGCCACCTACGAATGGTTCTCTCAGGTTATTGACTCTATTTCTACGCGATAGTGCCTTTCTAGGGGACCCTGGCGACAGCCTCGTTGGTTCTCTTTTACTTGTTTAACTGATTCGAGATGGCTTCGTCAGCCCAAATTATCACTGACGTCATTTTGTTGTTATTGGAAGCACACAGCTGATTTCAATTTCAACTGTACATGTAAAGATACACACACATATATGTTACAATTACCTTATTTGGAAGTCGACATGACACCTTTTTCGTGCTTTTTTGACACAATCCAACGCACGCACCAATTCACCCGTTCGACTACTTCTGACGGTGGAAGCAAACACGTGTACGTTTAAGCTGGAGGGTATACATATAGCACCAAGCCTGTGGTGATCGGAAATGGCAGAGTGAACGCTCAAACCACCGGCTTATTGTAGTTTCGGATGCGAATGCTAACATCATCAAGCGATAAACGACTGTGTACATCCAGACATCACATCTTGCATCACAAACTTTGTTGATAAGGCAAAACCCCTCCTCCCCTTTCCCCTTTGGGTTGAAGCTCACGTTTTCAAACAGGGATAGGCGAACAAACAGAGCAATTCAAGGCATTAAGAGACACAGAAGATATTATCACACAACAGCAGAGAAGATCAAAGACAGTCACAGAGTATGAGCGCGATTCAGCAGCCGGTGCCTCAGGAACAGACCAGATCTTCAACCAGGCTCTTGTCGTCACACCACAGCGTGTTGGAGATGCTACAGCGCGAAGATTCAAGCGACGGGAACATCACAAGTGAAGAGGCGACACAGTCCAGCATAGAGAACGATAGGGCCTTAGATCTGGCACCATGGCAGTTCATAGATAGCATGGAGCTGCCAAGACCAACGAGCTCGGTGCTCTCAAGTAGCGACACAGAGGAGGAATACGACCCAATACCCCCGGCCCGCGGGATGCCCTTACCGCCTTCACCTTCATCAACAACATCAACAACAGCGGCAACAGCAACCGCCACTGGGATGGCCGGTTCCGCTGTGTCAAGAAACCCCATGGGCAACAGCCGTGTAGATGATGAAACAACAATAGTGGTGAACTTGAACGAGTTGGCGCTTCACCAACGCACCGCGTTCGAACAGACACCTGTTGATGTTAGCCTTGTGCTCCCTGACTTTTCCATGGCCGCAGAAGATACGCCACATCAACAATACCAAGGTGTTGTTGATGTACAGCGTCGTTTACAAGACCGCGTGTTGATCATTGGTCATCGTAAAGTGAACCTTTATAAATCGTTGAGTCCAATACTCCGCGATCGGTTCACGTTGGACTCCACTGGTTCGAATTACAGGATTGTGGTTGTGATATTTGATGGGTTGACCAAGATTGGGAACATTTTGAACTTCATAAAGGCAAATGACGTGGAGAACAAGCTGTTTGTTCCAGTGGTTAGAAACATCAGCTATAAGATCATTGAAAGATTGTTAACACTATACAAAATCCAGCTTTTATGCATGCCAATCCAGTTGGATGATGAAGAGTCACTAAAAAATCTGTTAGATTTGATTAGTGATGATGTAATTCTTGAGGATTCGTTCAAAACCGTGGCACACAGTATGGTGGATGATAAAAGGGCACCTCGTTTGTTGACTGATGACTCTTCAAACCAGAGCATCTCAATGACCCATGATTTCGAATCGTACATGCAAAGATCCAAGAAATTACAAAGAAGGAAGAAGAAGAGGTTTACGTATTCTCTAGTTGGTATTGGTATCAGTGTTGGAATAGGTATAGGCGTCACTATTGCAATTGCAATGTCCTACTTCAGATCCTTTGATTCTACGAAGTCTGCAGTTTCAACAGTGGATACAAGCCCAACACCAAAGAGCCTTAGACAAACATGGAAATTGTTCTTCAGATCAGGAGAAGTTTTTACAAATGATGCCTTGAAAGGACACATCTTTCGTTTCAAGCAGCTGTTGATGAAGCTCTCCCAAACCTTGACACAGCAATCCTCACATTGTTCTAATGAGTTGAAATCCACTATAGGTGCCTTTTGGAACGATTCTCGTGACTCTGTGGATTATCTACAGCTTCTTGATATTTGAACAATTGCAGTCGGTAGTACAGCAAAGGTCATAGAGGGACATGAAGTGGGAATGGGAACAAGGTAATAGTGTGTTGGAGCAATCCAAATTAAACTAATTTTAACGGAAATATCTATAAATTTACTGGGAAACATACATTCGTTTTTGACTTACAAAGTGTAATGGTTAAAATTAATCAGAAGTAAAAGAAATCAGTATATATGAAAAGCCCTTTGTCATTGTAAATTGTAAACCCAAGTTGTCCAGCAGTATTCGTCGAGGTAAATCAATTGTCGTGTTTACCACACAAGTAGGCAAACCTCCAAGGGACATCAAGTTTGTTTAAACCCGCAATCTCGATAAATTTCAATCTGTCATCTTCCCTATTTAGTGCCTTCTCTAACGCCAAGGTGGAATCGACCCGAATGTTTACACTCTTCTTCTCATCAGTATCACCAAAGGCCTTCAACAATGAGGTCCATTGCCAATTTGGCTGGATGTCATTATATGGTCTTTCTGGTCCAAGGACGATTCTCTCAACCGAATAACCTTCGTTGTTCAACAACAAGACTGTTGGCTTGACGTTATATCTCGTTAGTGAGGAAAGTTCCTGGATGGTCATCTGAGATGACCCATCTCCTTCAATCAACAACACACGACGGTTAGAGTTGTCATCCTTTACTGCTAAGGATGCACCAAGAGTTGCAGGAAGGGCATAGCCTATGGAACCATAGAAATTTTGGGTGACAAAAGTTATATTCTGTGGGAATTTCAGGTCTGGGATGGCAAACAAGAAAGAGCACATCTCACAAACAACAACGTCATTTGGTCTAAGATATGTTTGCACAGTTTGAAACAAAGACTTCTGACTCACGTTAGCTGATTTGTCTAGCTCTGGCAAGTTTTGTGACAGTCTTGGAATGATTTCTTTCTTCTTTAGTAGTCTTGTTGAATCGAATTGTATCACCAATTCGTCGAATACCAATTCACCATCGACATATGTATATAGCTGGTTATCTATACGGACATAGTCTTTGCCAATCTCCATCACATTCTTGACATGCTGTGATGGGGACCAATTTCTAAAGTTATTCATTTCATTGTGGTTTACACCAAGGTGTAAAACAGCATCGAATTGATTAAGCACCTGCAATGAGCCCTCAGTGGACAATTCACCAGCAATGACACCATGGAAGTGTTCTTGATTTTCATCAATGACAGACTTACCCAAAAAAGTAGAGAAGCAGTGGAAGCCATTCTCCTTGATGAACTTGTTCAATTTGTGACGACGTGTCTTGAACCACTGGTCACCGACAATAGCAGTTTCAGTGGCGTATAGCCTTTCCAGGATAACACTGGCCAACTCCTTTGCCTGTTGCTTGTCGGATCTGTACGTTTTGAAGTTCAAGCGTTTCTTTGGATCTACAGAGATATCCATATTTGCCATGTTGACTGGAACAAAGAGGTAACCTGGTCTTGACTGTTTCGCAACCTGTTCAATCACATTATCAATCTGGGATTGGACTTGATCCAACTTTGTATCGTCGAGAGTCTCCGAGACACAGCAGAATGGTTCCACCATCTTTTCGTAGGTGAAATGGTCTTGGCTTCTATCCCAAGTGTTCTTATTTGGAATGAGGTGATGCACCCCAAGTGGCGTTGTTGATCTCTTCGAGATCGTTGAAGAGGTACCAACAATATGAATAACACCGGCACCTTCAGTAAATGCGCCAGAGATTGCGTTGATGGCACTCAACTCTCCAACACCGAACGTTGTAATCAATGCACCAACACCATTAACTCTCGCATACCCATCTGCCGCGTAACCAGCATTCAACTCGTTACAATTCCCTATCCAGTTCAAAGAAGGAACGTTATAGATGTGTTCCAACAAGGGTAGGTTAAAATCACCAGGAACACCAAACACAGAGTGGAAGTCTTTTATCTGTGAAAGTCTTTCAAAGATAAAAGTACCCAGCTTCACCTGATTCGTCTCTTTATCAACAGTCATGATGTGGTTGAGCTTTACTAATACCGGCAATATATATCATTCCAGTTTGGCAATACAGGGGTGGATGGAAGCTTCTTAAATAGTCCATGGCTAAGCAATCCACGGGCTGAAAACGAGTTTCTTCACCCCTTTCCGTCCATCTTCACGGGAACTAGCGGTATGTGTCGCTTCACAACGGTAGGGTAGAAGGAGTTGAAGTTGACAAGCTTGGACAGAAGCAGAACGTACTGCTTATGCAAAACATACATATGCTAGGAAGGCAATTGACGGATATCGCTGGCAAAGCGCGGAGCCAAAAAAAGACTTACAGTTTGTCTTTGCCCATAGCCGAGCCACGCAGAATGTATGTGTGTACGGGTGTTTCCCACTATTCCAGTGAGTCAGAGACTGTGTGGAAGGCGTAGCAAGGCGCCGTTTAACACCTTGTGAGCCTGCGTTGTGTGGTATTCAAGCTGTAGTTCTTGGGTTTAGATCGCCACGGTTCACAGTTGACAGTCTACAGCCAATGGTGCACATAGTTGACTTTATAAGCGCCATTACCCGTCGAGATGGCGTAGTCCGTACACGGCACGACATATTACAAACCATAGAACGGTGTATGGTGCGCTTGAAGCTCCAGCAGAAGCTGAGCGATTCCTCGTCATATGTATATTATTAATGATGGTAATACAGATACGAACGCCGCTTCGTTCTCCCTCCTTGCTTTTCTTTGATGTAAGTGCCATGCGTCTAAGTCTAACTTTGTTCCTCCATCTCTTCGTCTCCCTCATCATCGTCATCTTCTGGATATACGTACCCGTTTGCTGTGTTGATGGTCTCCAGACCGCGGTCGGCAAGCCTCTTCTGCAAAGAGCGCCTTTGTTGTTCTTGCCATCTGGCGAGTTTGGCATACTCGTGTATTTTGAAGCCAAACATCTTGGGAACGTAGCGCTCTGTTGGATGAGAAGGTTGCAAATGAGGGTACTGTTGGAAGAACATGGCAGGAAACGACGTTCCGAAGAAGGCACCGTCTATCATGGCGTGTCTAGAAGACTTTGGATTGTACAGGTCTTCGCATCTTGGACAGTAGAGCTTCACTGAGCATACTCCACAAATATCGCTGAGTCCCACAGGTAATAGATGCTGTAGCTGACAGTGGACCCTTGCGCAGTAGCCAAAGTCCGCCTTCTTGTACTTCTCCATCATCCTCTGTAAGCCTCTAGGCGTCAGAATGAAACGTGCGTGTACAAGGCCATAGAGCACACGGGCATTGGAATCGTAGATTTCTCTCAGCTCATCGGTTAGTTGACTCACATCAGTCTCGTCAATGATATAGTCAATCACTTGTGATATTCTCTCCACTTGTTCATTCAAGCCCGTCAAGTTGAACTTGTCAGTGATGTATTCAATGTCAATGTCACAGAAGTATTCATGGCCTTTGATACCTAAAAAGGTGTCGATCCAATACTCTGAACGTAACTCATCAGTTAGCATCTTGGAAACAGATTCAAACCAGAAAAAAACAAACATGATAAAGAAATCACTCACCTGAAAGCTCACTCCCTGAATCACTCGTGTACTGATCGTCTTCCATGATCACTACTTAATTTACCTCAGAAGGGGTTCCCGTTCTCTCGTTCTCTCAAATTATTTACAAACACCCCCCAACGCAAAAAAAACACAACAACCAGCATGAAAATTTGTAACAGTACCCGCGAATTTACCCTTTGCTACCCATTTTCATTGTTTTGTTTACACAAAAAAGCATACACAAAAGATCAACAAACACCACAGCTGAGCGGTTGGCTTCTTTTATAGCGGAATGAGACTGCTGAAGGTGCCTGGGAGTGTTCCTGTAACGGCGCTTGTGTATAGCGATGGCCTGCTCTTTGCCGCCCAGAGAGATGGTGTGGTTTCGGTATGGGACGCGAAGAAGCTGTGCGAAGTTGCTAACATGTCAAGTATCTCACAGGGAGAGAAGGACGAGCTGAAGCCGCTCTCGACGTTAGCGGTCCACGATGGCGTTGAAGTGACGTGTATCACAGTGCTAGGAGATGAAATAATCACCGGGGATGCTGAGGGGAAGGTGTACAAGACAAGGGTAACCGCCCAACACGAGCTGACAGGCGTCAAGTTGCTGATGGATCACAAGGGTAAACAGATCAACGACGTTACAAGATCAGGTCAACTTGTGCTATTTGGGTTGTTGAATCAGGTGGCAGCGTATGACATGAAAGAGGACAAGCAGTTACCATCGATTATGACTAGAACTGACATAAAGAGTGTGTCTGTAGACCCGACCGGCGTATACTTGGTTACTGTTGGTGCCAACAAGAACGTTTCACTGTACCAGATCCAAGTGTCGGATGGTGCTTTCCTCCACAAGAAGATAACAGTGGCATCTCAGTCGTTGACTTCGATCGTTGATGTTTGTCGTATCTCGTGGTCCCCATCCGGGGAACGGTTTGCATTGCCGAACACAAACCTCGATCCCAATGCAAAGACCATAGGAATGATCTCGAGATCAAACTGGAAATCTGATTTCTCGCTAATTGGCCAGAATGCAAACGTTGTGAGCTTCTGCTCAAAGGTGTTTACAACGGAAGACTCAAAGCATTACAATGTTATTGCATCATCCGGCGTGAACAAGGCCATCACAGTATGGAATACGTCGTTTCAAAGACCCCTCTTCACCGCAGCAGATGTTTCTTCAAAATTAATAACCGATATCCAGTGGTCAACAGATGGGCTATCAATGTTTGTTGCTGGTGATACTATCGTGGTGTTTGTATTCGAGACGGAGGAGCTGGGAAAACCGATAGACGAAGAAACGTTCAAGGGCTTAATTTCAAAGTTGAAAATCCCAGAGCCTTTGAAACCAAAGGAGGAAACATCAACACTCACACTTAAACCATTAAAATCAAACACTGTTATTGAGGAAATACCGAAAGATGTTGAAACCCCCGAACCTGCAAAATTAGAGTCAAAATCTCTCTCTCTCTTAAAAGGCGACCGCAAACGTATTGCACCTACTCTGATTTCTTCAAATGACAACAAGAAGGGTCCACTGCAGCCTCAGATTTCCAAGTCACCTACAGAGAATGGATCACAGAGGACGATGGAGTTTGACTTACCATCATTTAATGTTCCAAAAGACTTAAAACGCCACGAGGAATCAGAAACACCAGAATCAGACCAACCAGCAATTAAGAAAAGACGTGATTTGGAACCAATTGAATTCATCGGCAACATTGCTATTAACCCGTCAACTGCATTTTCCAAGATACGTATATCAACTCCAAAGATACGATCATCATTCGTACTGGAATCTCCAAATGATCCCACGCTGGCATTAGAGATAAAGAACGGCTCCGGGTCTGAGCAAAAGCCAACAAAAATTACACTTTTGAGGAACTATTCAAAACAAATATTTACAGATTTCATACCAAAGTTAGTATGTTTGGCTTCAGGAGGAGAAGGTGGATTTTGGGCAGTATCTACCGTGGATGGCGTCTTGTATATATATTCTGATTCAGGAAGAAGAATATTCCCACCGTTAGTTCTTGGTACACCACTGAGCTTTTTAGAGAGCAAGGGGAAATTCCTCTTAGCAGTGACATCATTGGGTGAGGTTTATACCTGGAATGTTCAGAGTAAGAAAGCACTCTTCGAACCAACATCACTGTATCCTTTATTAGCAAGATCAAACACAGAGCTGTTAACAAGGGCAGAGAATTTAACAATGTGCAGTATCTCATCGAGTGGAGTTCCGGTGGTTACCCTTTCCAACGGGAATGGCTATCTTTTTGACAAAGACTTGGAGACATGGACTTTAATTAGTGACTCTTGGTGGGCATTCGGTTCCCAGTATTGGGACTCCGGTGATGTGAAACCTACTGGATCATTGATATCTGTTTTGGAGAAGAAAACCAACGATGAAATTGTTAGAAGAGGGAGGGCCAAGTTCTTACAAAAGATGGCTAAAACCATGCTTATGAAGGAAGGGTATGAAAATTTGGAAAAGATAGTTTCTTTAGCACATTTGGAGAATCGGATTCTAATATCGTTGAGACTGGGGGAGAGCATAGAGTTCAAGACACATTTGATCATCTACTGTAAACGAATCAGTGAGATGGGATTCAAGGCAAGGCTGGCTGAAATCTTTGAAGAGTTATTAAGCCAAGAAGATATGGACACTTCAGAGTCCAATTCGAAGATACTGGACTTTGACAAACATGAACTACTAAAAGAACTCATATTTGCCTGTGCAGGTTTCAGGAATGTGCAAAGAATTCTTGTCCAATATGCTACAGCTATGAATATTTTGGACAGAGTGGTGTTCTGATTTTACGCAAGTATACCTCTGTATAGAGTATGGAGTTGATGCAAAGAGGTTAAAACCAACATCAGAATACCAAAACATGTACCGAATATACTTGGCATTGCGCAGTCTATGATTGATGCACAGGATTCAACTCGAAAAAGGCGTTAACGTTCCAACTTGAAGAATCAGACTATTGAGAGTTAGCGAGCCGCTTTTGGCTGATATCCCAAATGGGTACGTCTCTGTGCTCTAAGTGATTGGGATCAAATCGTGCCTTGTAAAGAAGATGGTGACAAGCAACAGGCGATGTAGTTAAACGATTACTCTTAGATATCATTTATAGAACTGTGCATAGCCTGCGTAACTTGGGTTGGCAGGACGTTGTTGCAAACACCCACGTTACATTTTGGACCGAGAATTTCTTTCACCATCAACATAACTATCAGGGTATCATTTTGTGCTTCAAATCTTGGCAATGTAAGAACAACAGCCCGTGGGCCATCCCTGTGAATCGTTATTTGCTCATACGAATGTCTTTGGGCGTGGGAGACGGATAGATTATATATAAAAGAGGTTGACCATCTGCTGGTGTTGTGTTCGCCCTAAGTTTGAATGTTTTACACATCATCGTTACTGCTAGAAAATGAAGTTTCAATTAATTGGATTGGCTGCATATGCCATGCTTGGTGTCTATGCACAAAATGATTCTTCGGTGGTTGAGTCTTTGACAAATTCCAGTTCATCATCAATCACTGATTCTTCCTCAGATTTATCCTCCACTGATGAAGCTTCTGTTCCTGACTCAATCACTAATTGTCATTACCATGGCACTGAACAGTATTGTGATGCTAACGGAACACATGGTGAGGTTGTTGGTGCTCCTACTGATTCAGAGGAAGGCCAATCCTCATATACCGGATGTCATACTCATTCAAGTGAGACTTACTGTCTAGATGATAATGGTGAGGAGGTTCAATTTGTTGCAGACGCAGCTGAAGCCGATGAGTCTGGTTCTGAGTCTGGTTCTGAGTCTACCTCAGAGTCTGCCTCAGAGTCTGCCTCAGAGTCTGGTTCTGAGTCCACTTCAGAGGTTGAGTCCACCTCAGAGTCTGCCTCAGAAGGTACTGAATCAACCCAAGCGGAAACATCATCTGCTGCCAATGATGGTGGAATAAAAGGTGTTGGCTCTGCACTAACTGCAGCTTTGGTTGGTATTCTCTTCTTGTGATTTATCAATGTACAAACGAGTATTTAACTTACCACCACTGGAAACCATAAGTTGGTAACGTACCATTCATATAGCTATTTACAAGGTTTATATTTATATGATCTAGTCTAGCCCAGAGTTCTTTCTAACCTCCTTCATAGTCTTCTCCGCTATTTCTTGAGCCCTTCTGTTTCCCTTCTGAACTATCGAATGAAGATACTGTGGGTCTTGGATGAGCCTATTGTACTCTTCTCTGGTCGGCTTAAACTCTTCAACAATCACCTCTGTGACGTAGTCCTTAAATGCCTTATGATCCTTCAGATTAGCAATGTCTTGCTCTACTTGTTCAATGGGTTTTCTTTGAACTCCACTGATGATGTTTATCATATTCGATACACCCGGTCTGTTGATAGGGTCATAGGAAAAATGATCGCTGATGGAGTCTGTCACTGCCTTCTTGATCTTTTTAGCAATTGCGTCAGGCTCTTCTGTGATATAAATGGTGCTAGCTTGGTCAGGGTCAGATTTTGACATCTTCTTTGATGGGTCCTTTAAACTGAGGATCTTTTTAGTAGGAGCAAGAATTGTCGTTGGCAACGGGAAAGTATTTTCAAACTTTTTATTGAATTGCTCAGCGATATGTCTACATAGTTCCAGATGTTGGGATTGGTCATCTCCAACCGGGACCTGTGTAGACTTGAACAGGAGGATATCAGCAGCCTGTAACACAGGATATGCAAACAGACCCAAGGACGCACTATCGGAGCCTTTCGACTTGCTCTTCCACTGGGTCATTCTTCCAAGGTATCCAATTCCTGAAACACAGGATAGGATCCAATTCAGTTCTGCATGCTGTGGAACACCACTTTGGTGATAGACAATGGCCTTATCGTGGTCAATACCAGTAGAGAGAATGCTAGCGATAGCCTCATATCTGAACTTCCTCAACTCATCAGCACTTTTGGGGATTGTCATCGCGTGGAGATCAGCAACACCATAAATAACAGTGCTATTTGCCGGTGCAACCTCACACAGATCCCTCCAGACACGAACAGCACCCAGGTAGTTCCCCAGGTGGAACTTCCCTGTTGGCTGGATTGCCGAGTAGATCGTCGAGTTATCGGCAATGTGAAGGGACTTTGGATCAAATTCCGTGTTCTTCACGGTCGAGGCACCTCTTACCAGCCCCTTTTTGATGGCACTACCCCGGAAACGTAACATCTTTAGCCCTATTTTGCTGGGTATTAAATAGTGATGAAGAGGAAGAAGTGAATTCTCGGTGTCTGGGTTTATTGTACACTTCCCAGCCTCGGCTGACGGCACCAATTCCGGGGGTAAACTTACCCCTCGTAATTGGATAACCTCATCTCGAACACTTTTCACTTCATACCGACTATCATTTTGAGCTTATCTAGAGCAGTTGGTTGCACAGTCGTGTTGCTTTGGTAGTTGGATGCTCAATAAGGTGATGGTACTTTCACCAACAACAAGGGCTGGCCTTGTACGTGGGTTTAGAACATGCTCTGGGAGGTATCAGGCTGTTGGGAAACCACTGGAGCAGCGAAGCCGGAAGGAACAGCAAGAGAACGTGCCTGTGGAACCAGATACAGCTACGAAGAGTGAGGATATCGAGGGTAATGAGGGGAAACCTTTGGAGTCAGCTGTTGAGAAAGTTCGTGCTGGGCTGGAAAGCGCTAGAAAGAAGGCCTTCCAGGAGTTACGAGGTGATGTTAGGATCAAATCTCTGAAAGAGATCTCTGAGGAGAATGACAAGCTGATGGTCTCACGGTACATCAGACCTCTGAGAAAATGGTCTTATGAGATAAAAGCCGACTCGCTGAATCACCTGAAACGGTCAGGTCTCGAGAGTGAGCAAATTAGCAGTGTCATGGACGGATATACAGCAGGGATCATGTCACAGGCTCTAGGTAAGCCAAAAGTGACAGTAACTGCGTCAGATCTGTTCGAACCTCTTGACGCTGGTGATGCTGTGGAACTATCAAGCTCTCTAAACCAGTCAGTGCTAGCGGTTATTGTATCGGTTCCCTTCAGCGATAACGATCCTCGTTATACAGTGATGACACGTCTTGGTGAGCTATTTTGGTTAGAGAAATCTGCATTCAAGTTCCGTATACCTCGTGTGATCCCTAAACCATGGCTCAAGGACATTGTTAAAAAGACCACTGATCCGTCAGCAGATTATGGAAGTATAAAAACGTCACCAAAGGGATTTGCGAGATATATGGTGAACCCTCTGGCAAGACAAATTATTTCACAACCGTTGATTGATATTACGAAGGCTGCTTGGGATAACATCCAACAAACTTCAAGAAAGCTGGAGATTATACACCGACTACTGGAGACAAATGGACCAAGACAGGTGTCCCTTCTGACACTTGTGAATGCTACAGCTGCTATTTCTCTGAAAGAATTTGAAAATCAGATTAATGAACAAGGGGTGATATTGGCGTATAAAAACCTTGCTCAGTCTCTTCAGCTATCTTGTGGTGTTGACTTTGGATCCGGCTTGTTAAAACCTCTCTTGGGTAAAGAGTATGGCAGTGTGAGTATCTCAAACGAATATGACATCGCATTGCTTTATTCGGTTGTCTTGACGCTAAGAAAACAAACAGCGTTATGGTCGACTCAAAATCAATCAAGAAGTACATTTGTTCCATTGTCTGTAACTGTCTTGCCGATGAAGTATAATTTGAGGATAACAGAGGTCTTAGAGGCACTGAGGAGTCCAGCTGGCGAAAGAATGATACACCAATTCAAACAATACATTGAAAGTGGGAATTATACTCCTCCTGGGAAAGAAGTCAAAGATTTGATGTTTCTGTTGAAGGAATATGCTGTTGGAAATATCTCAGATCCCATTAGTGAGACGGTTATCTGCCAGGTGATGAAAAGACTTTTCAGTACGAGAGTCACCAAGACACTGGTATGGGATACTCTTGTGAAAGTTGGCTATATAGACTCAACATTGGTTAATCCCCAACATTTTACAAACTCTTTGGCATTTCCAGGAAGGGTTGTTTCACCCAAAGCAGAGCTAGAGGAGGAATACTTCCAACTGTGTGAAGTTAATGAACGAAACGGTGCTGACCGTGCCCATAAAAGAATCGACATGTCCCATTTGAGAGTGTTTTGCATTGACAGTGAGACAGCACATGAAATCGATGATGGTGTGTCCATTGAGCATATTGGGAAGGAGAAAACTCGTCTTCATATCCATATTGCTGACCCAACTTCCTATCTTGAGGACGATTCTACTCTGATGAAAGTTGCATTTGAGAGAGCATTCACAACTTACCAACCAGAAACTATCAGTGCTATGTTCCCAAAGGGGATGAGTGACATGGCTGGTTTGGGCGTTGATGGAAAAGTCACTAGAGCTATGACTTTTTCAATCGACGTTGAAAGGGACTCGGGGGTTGTGGATTTCTCTTCTGCCCAGGTCAACGCAACGTTGGTATCGAAATTCCCCAAATACACATATGATGATGTTGATAGAACTCTTTCAGAAGCTTTCAATGTGGAAAATCAGGAGCACAATGACCTGAGGGAAATGAGCAACCTCAGTGTTTTGTTGAGAGCCAACAGAATTCAGGAAGGCGCTGTTGTCTATCCAGACACGTTGAGTGTCCAGGTGCGCGTTCATCCGCAGGGGAATGTAACGGACGGTGAGAAGCTAGACGGCGCTACTGACGACGAGGCAGTGTCATTCGAAGGTCAGAAATCCACCCAATCAGTAATATTAGTCACGGAGTTTATGATTCTGGCCAACAAGATAGCAGCCACAGTATTGAAGAACAATGGCTTACCAGGAGTCTTCAAGACCATGCCAGCACTTCCATTAGCTGGATCAGCCTCTGAAGTGGTTAAGAATTTGAACGAGCGTTCAAAGGAAGGTTGTATGAACTTGTCAGATCTTGTAAAGTCTTTCAAGTTTGTTACTCCAGCAGTGTATTCGCATCGTGCAGGACCCCATGTAATGCTAGGCGTTGAGCGTTATGCTCCTTCAACCTCGCCGCTAAGACGCTTTGGTGATGTTGTGAATCACATGCAATTCCATAGTCTTCTCAATGGAGAGAAGATGGTTTTCAACGACGAGCAAGTGCTTTCCATGGTGCTTCACATCGAAGCACGTAATGATATCTTGAAAAAGGCATCCCGTGGTTCCTTGACTTACTACTCAATGAAGGCTTTGAAAGACAGGATCAGCGAGGACGGCACTGTGGACGCTCAATTTATAGTGGTATCACCATCCATCGGGAACACGGCAAACGGTCTACTTCTCGAATATGGTGTCTTTGGCAAGATGACGCTGGTGGAAGGAAGACATCCACCAAGCATTGGTGATATTATTGAACGCTTTAGAGTACACGAACTAGACCCCGTGGGGCTCAATCTGGTTCTCGAAGAGATAGACTAGAGGAGGAACATAGTGTACATATACAGTTTGTAAATAGTAATTGGTTTTCTTTATGTAGTTGAAGGTCGTATGGCTAGTGTTCCCGTTCTCTGAGCCCTGTCGAGGCTCAGGACTTATTACTAACGCCAGTTTCAGACTCACGGGAAACGTCGTCTTCCTCTTTCAACATCTTGCGTATAGGTTGTCTGCTAAGTCGCATAAGAGGCGTGCATACGCATTTCAATCATGTACTTGTTGGTCTTGCATGATGGAAAGTCTCAACTAGCAGGAGAAAAGAAAATGACCCTGGCTGATATATTCCCCTAAAAATGGTCGATATTGGCTCTCCATGAGTCATAAATATAGACGTATGCTAAGGAATTTGGTATTTTTATCTGACTGGCCTAGGGGCTCGGCCGTAAAAGAGAGCCGAGAAGGGCTGTTAACACCAGGACGAAAGCTTGGCTTCGTCCTGTGGCATGCACAGGAATGTCTTCAGTAGAGATATTGGTAGCTGGGACTGCAAGTGGAATATATCGCTGCTGGCCAGCAGCAGCGTCCTTAACGAGTCAACGCATCAGAGACTAAGAAAAGCACAGCACGGTATGATAAAAGCAAAGCAAAGTGCAGCGTAACATCGTTTTGAGGTACCCTTCCACTTTAACATATTGTCGCATACTTTGCAATTTCACCGTCATGGCATCTGACGGCTGTGATAAATCAGCTGGAATTGACGTTGTGTAGACAGATACATGCATCACTGATGTCTAGTGAGTACTAAACAAATATCTGCGATGATTGAAGCACAAAATATTACTGCATTCTACATTCCAAACATCGAAGTTCGACGTGTGTTTGTAGATGAATGATCGTACATGTATTTTTGGGCTTATTATTATTATTCTCCATGTATCTATCAATTCTAAACCAGTCCAGTAAACCATACTCTGCTGACGACTTCAATGATGAGACAAGGGCGAAGAGAATATGAGTATTAACGGCGATGCTACCTGTTCATAGCCGTCTGAGTATCGTGGAGAGCTCGGAAAGAATCGGAATGGAACGTTTCGACACTCAAGACTTCCGAAGGCATGCAAGAATACGCAGTATACAGTTGAAACAAGCCATTTCAACCAGATTTTTACGAGACACAGTCATCCTGTGCATATAGCTCACACCCAAAAATTATACGTAGACAACGTATTCTAATACATAAACAATAGCTTCAATTTCTCGTATGAAAACTGCCCTACTTTGGCTTGATGTTGTTGTAACCTGGGAGTAGTTCGTGATCACTGAACACACCCACATCGTGATCTATGTGAACCTGAATGCAGTGAGTCAGGAGCCATTTGAACCCTTAAAACAAAAAAAAAGAAAGAAAGAAAGCAGCACTCAATCTGGCCGTCAACATGAGCATGATGGGCTTTGAGGACTTTGAATTCTAATGGGGATTCACGAGAACCGGACCTTCAAGTATATGCAGCACACATATGAATCGATTCTTGGTCAAGCCATCATGATAAAACCCAGGTTGACCCAAACCGTCAAAGCTTGAAGGTAGAGATTCAGCTGCTACAGTGTATCTCCGATGGGAACACGCAAAGTGTATAAATGCCACTGGGAATGGAATTCCCAGCAATATAACTGCGATTATTCCAATGATACAATAATAGGTGGCTCATTTGTAGTTATGTGCTGAGATCAGTGATAAGCACAACAACTTCAAAGTTCATATGTCTATGAGTTTAAGAACTCCGAATATTGATCTGACTACAGGACGGTAACATTTGGTTTGGTGATTCAATACGCCAATAACTACGCTACACAACGAGAACGTCACCGCGTCTGAGAATTACAGCACTGCGGCACGCTGTTGATCATTTTTTGTTGAGCATGCACCGCCGGCTGAAGATACTTTGTAGCCATTATGGATCCACTCAAGGACTATTTGTACGTTACAGTGATGTGTGCGGGAATAGGAGCCGTTGATCAGATGATCGTGTAGGCTTAAATCTCAGATTAAGCTTAACGCTAACTTATGTACACGACGAACATATTGGAGTTACGTGCAATACTGCGGAATTAACGTGAAGTCCTGACGCTAAATTTTACTTCGCTCGATCTGGCTTTCATGACATAATCACGCAATTAACTAAAAAGATACACAGCCTAGTATCAGTTCTTGTCCTTAAGCCTACATCGCAACCAACTGGTCAGGAACTGGACTCACTTCACTCCTTGAAAGCATTACACATCAGGAAACCTTACACTACGTACTAATTAAGCCAAGTTGCACATGCAACATTGGTGTGCTGGGAAGTACCGCAGCGACCGCATCGAGATGACAAAGTGTGATACCACATAAAGGAACAGCAGTTTGATTCTATAGCTGTTTCCAAGTTTGTCACACCACATGGTACAGTTTCAAGAATATGATATCGTTAGAAGTAATTCTTGATGTTGCCTTAATAATATGCCTAGCAATATCCACAGCTAAGCTGGTGGAGTTCCACATGCCACGTTGGCCCATTCACTCTGTCAAAGCCCTACACTTATGTTCAAACAAGTTGTAAAATAGCAACTATTTTGGGAATATGGAAGACATCTGAGGTCAAACCATATCGGAGATTTAGCTAGATCAGTAAAGCATTTTGCAGTATGTAATTAAAGACATCATGGACTTCTGTGAATCGACTAGATTTAGCACCGTGAATGTTGATTTTTGAAGATCTCAACGTAATGGCGTTATGACCTTTTTTATCATTGCATGTAAATAATATTGATACTGGAATCACGAATATCTACACTGGTGCTCGACAGGACGGTGCTTAGGAAGCTTCCTAAACTCATTTCCGAGTATGATTATGTTTCATATGCACCATCTACATGAGATCTCTATCGTATTCGTGCTTCGCCTGACAGACAAGCCACTGGTGCCCACAGGTCTCAAAAGCTAACAATTGACGTGGACTGTCGCTTGTAGACCATGAGCAGGATTTCAGAATCTCATTAAAAACAAAAAACACTCAACTGCATGTGTGTCTGTCTTTAGGCAGTGGGAATTATGCTGATTATCAGCGTATCTTTTAACTTAGGAGGAAGCTGGCTTCATTATTAAGTACTCCTTTTTGAACCACTTCATCACTCTACGACAACGTTCATGGATTGAATATTAGAATAACGTGCCTTATAGTTTGGGGGCTGTTGATTCACAGCTTAATAGAGAACCAGCTAATTTCTACACATCGGGCGTTCCCAAGCATGCATAGGATACCAACTTCCAAGTACAGAATTCAACGTAGCACATGCAGAATCTCATGCTCTGTCTGGGAGCTTAAAGTCAAGCTCAAATGTGTATGCACATACAATACATACGTACGGATGACTGAATGCAAGTCGGTATACATTTGCCTATGCTCATACCTGGAACACAGGTCTAAGATATTGAACATGGTAGCTGTTGTTTGCTTTAGGATAAAGATCAATCAGAACATATACTGTGTGTTGGTATATTGTTTCAAGAACAAGTTCATTTCCAGATGTGTTGATCTGGTGTTAAAATTGAAATGTCATATAGCATAATTGGATGCAGTTCATCATCTCTTCAGATGATTTGTAAGCGGGTTCAGTATTACGTGTTGACCTTAGATCTCACTTTCCAAACAACAATATATCGATCCAAAGGCGCATTAGACCACACATTGCAAACACATACTGTTAATGTGTGCTACTTTGAGTATGATATCATCCACAGCAACTGCGGCTTGATCCGTTCAATTTCACCTTGCTACTTCTGCTTGCTGGTGTATCTCAAATCGAATTTTAGAGAGGTACATTCTAACCAGGACCGAATCACTATCAATGAACACGGTTTGCCGTCGGGCTTGACGTCTTAGCAAAGGATACATCTATGCATACATCAGTAATTACGGCTGCAAGTATTGCTCGATCTTGGAAAGAAATTTTCAGTAATTCTTGATGAGACATGATACGATGTACATTCGAAGCATTTCATTAGAAGACGCGAAAGAGTCAAAAACAAAAGGAGCTGCTTAAAACTTACCACTCTCTTAAACGTTTGTTGTCGTATTACAACTTGTTTGTTTCCCAGACAACATTGACATCGTATCGAGAAAAGACGTAATAGAAATTACGTATTGGTACACACATATAGGAGTGAATCATGTGGATGCCAGGGACACGTTATATGCGCCTCTACAGACAAATTGAGCTTGCTAGTAGATTAGGGGCTTGGTCAGACTTTCCAAGCTTTTGCCCACGACTTGAGCTTACATATACTCACAATTTGTAAATGCGTTGACTGCCCCAATTGACGACATAGTCTACGTAATGAAACAAAATTATATAACGGCTTTAGAGCAACCCTAAGAAGACGATGTGAGCTTATTTCAAAGATGTAGTATTTGCATCGAAGCCGCACATCACCCATTAACACCTTACCAGTTGATTGGTTTCGGACGACATCCCGAATATCCAAAAAGAAGGTTTGCTCTTGCAATCTTCTTTTACACTCATGTGCATCGCACATCTTTGTAAGCTATGCATTCGTCTTCGCCATGGTACCGCTCGTGCACCTCGCCCGTGTTCTTCCTTACCCTATAAACGCCGCCAGACTCAGTCTAGTGAACCACCCTTACACACCTTCCCCGTTGCCCTGTATCGTACTTACTGGCAATCCTGAATGTCTTGATGCTCCATACCCAACTACAAGAATGGCTAACTGCTACAGTAAGAGCAGAAATGTACAGGTCTTTATGCAGGAGCTGCAACCTAAATTTCCTTATGCACAGACACTACATTGTAACGCATAGTTTTCTGTATAATATGCATTGTGACTTACGATCAACGCAGACTCAAACTTTAAAGGGAATCAGATATGACTTTTACATACATACAGCAATGACGATTCTGACGTCAAGAAACCCAAGAGGAAATGGATGTTGTGGGCAGAAAAAGTGCTTGCGCCTTGGAGTATTGATGGATCTGCAAGTTGCGTACAAGGTGTAGCCACCGATGTAAAACAGCACGGTATAGCCTGTCGCGTGTACACGGTTTCTTACAACACAAATGTAACCACAACTTGTACGGATGGCCCATGTTTACATTGTTGACAGCTGTATCGTTCTGGACGAGGACTAGATCTGAGTATTTAAGAAGGAGCACGTTGATGCACACACAGAGACGTGTACGCTGCCCTGGAGGGGATATTTTCTAGCTGTGATAGGAGACAGTACCTCCAAGCCATCGACTCTGATGGACACCCTATCCCAGACCGTATTTTTACAAGCACCAATTGTTCCTGTCACCACCATAATTCGGTGCAGATGAGTTATGTCCATGGCTTCTCAGCTTGACTATTTCATTTGCAATAGATGCCGGAGGCGTATGTATTAGAGCAAAAAGGAAAGAAGGAAAAACAGGACGTGATGGAACTGGCATGGCGCAGCAGGTAGATACATAAACAGAGTTTTCCCAGTGTAGTTGTCGGGGATGTGCATTGTCCTTCCAGATGCCTAGCGCCTTTTGCCAGCAGAAAAAGTAACAAAAGACTGGTGGGAATTGTTGTTTGAACAGTTGGAAGTTGTAGGCGTATAAAACCACTGCCATATCACCTCCATCTAGTTTTTCTTCCATGTGGTGGCAGCGATTACTGCCGTGCTCTTTATTAGACCAGCACTGGAAGAGCTACACAATTGATCACGGCTGCAAGAAAAAGCAAAGCCTCAGTCCCTCTAATTTCAGCAGCTTGACAGTTACGAGGTCTACCTAGCAATCACGCTCAATTTGCCTGGTGTTGCCCATCATTCCATCGTCTGCGCCTGGGTAATCTCTCGAGTTTTGAGCCAGAAATATTTTGCAAGAGGAGCTGTTCATTTCCACTAACTTGCTTTTCTACAGACGTGTCCTCTGGTCCTGTGCTTATTTGGCAGTCCATTCTGGTGTACACAGCCGGTGCCTTCTACTTCTTTAAGGTTTCAGAGGCCACAGCTGTTGGAGAAGCTTATAAAGGCCTGGGACATTAATACTCATCCGGGTCAGATCACGATTGCTCGACAGAAGGCAGGGAGGACTCGACAACACCATAGAACTAAGTGTGTGTGTTGGACGGTACGTCGACAGGACAGCAGGCTCTATCCGGTACTTTCTTCTGTATTTAGGGGGGAGGGAGATTGTCGTCGAATTGCTAGCTTCGCTGTAAGAACTCGAGTCACAGTGTACTATATGGTGGGATTATCATTGGCTCAATATTGATTCTTACTTTGAAATTTTGAGTGATTTGCTCCAATTGAATCCAAGGGAGTGAACAGAGTAGCCCAGACCCTTGATACTTTGTTTCAGGATACACAAGCATCAACAGTGCTGGGAGGGAAGACTTCAAGAACAATCACTCACTACTCACCAACATTCAGAGCCAGTTTTATACTACAAAAGGTTGGAAACCTTCCATCAAACCAATCTGGATTGTTCAAAGACATTGCTGCAAGAGATATCAAGCAATAAGACCCTCAAATCCAGCATAACTGTCACCGAAGAAGAGCTCAGTATAGGTTGGCGTGTGAAGCATAAGTCAACTGGAAACAAACAAGGTGTAATAATATCTACAAGGACAGAGACGACAGAATCACATACCATTGCATCATTACAAGGACACCATTGTCCAAGAACCCACACACAACGAAACCAGAGCATACTCTGCCAATTGTATTATAGTCCATCTACCCCTATTCTTCAGCATATAACCATGTGTGAGTATCGTTGAAAGGCCATTCAGAACACACTGGACTGTTTACTAACAAGACTCTATGCCTAGCACACCGATCGTCTTCAGGAGTCCATTTCCAATTGGACATTGTTCAACAACCAGTCAGAGCTAGAATGTGTGGTCTTGGAGACAAGGATCGTCGACAGATATCACCCCCACCATTCGTTAAAGTGAGTCCCTTCGACATCACCACTGGCAGACCACTGGACAGCACATCCATAGAGCTATCACAATTGGTGCTTGTCGTTGAGCTTTGGAGCCCAGACGAGACACAGGACTTGACTCTCAACCAGAACATACAGAACGTTGTTGACGGAGATCATCTGAACAACAGTACAAAACACTCGAACCAACCGGTCAGCTCGGACTCAGAAGAGTCCATGGGCGATGTACCCACGAGGAATCTCATTGGCTCAACAGTGCTCAATGCCTTTTCCCTGTTAAACGATAGGCATGAGCAAGGGATATGGTTCATTCTGGGAGACCTAAGCGTACGAATCGAAGGTGAGTTCAAACTGAAGCTGAACTTACTCGACTTATCCACAGACCGTTCGATCTCTGCGTTCAGCAATACCTTTAAGGTATACAGTGCAAAGAAATTCCCAGGTGTCGTGGACAGTATGCCATTAGGCCGTGTGTTTGCCAGTCAAGGTGTTAAAATTCCAATTAGACGGGAGATGAGGGATTAGAGAGACCCCTTCCATCTGCCATAATGTTGCTTATAATTCATTTCCGTGTGTGCCTTTGCTTTCCCATTTTGTTTATCTCTTTTCTAATGATGTACAGTATGTTTATGTTTATAGAATGTACTATTTATCTCCTATTTACAGCAGTTCGCATGGCTTCTAGCATGGCTTCTAGCACTTGATCATTCCATCTTGAACACCTGTTCTTGTTTCCATCCATTTTGCTCCAATAACCCACCCAATGGGCCCTGGCTCTCAAAGGGCTTTGCACCTGCAATGTGCTTGACGAATCCATCAGGCCCGCAGACCAATGCCAATGACGGTGGCTCCTTTGGCAGCTTTCTCGAGGCCTGTGCCTGCTCCAATGCTGACTTGTACTCCACTGTCGTGTCAATGGGCTTCAATTCCAAGTCCTTAGCAGGGTTCGGCACCCGTTTCACAAGTTTCTCATGATGGAACTTTGCCCTGTCGATCTTTTCCAACACGCTCAACAGGTGTGGGAATGGTACTTCAGAGTCTGTCTTGTGGGAATAGTACACATCAACGAACCCACGATATGGATTTCTGGTCAGAAGCATCTGTAAAGCTGGTGCGATTCCGGTTCCACCACAGAAGAACGCAACGTTTCTTGGTTGTTCTGGCCAATGGGGGTCCGCCAGCGTCTCAGACGGAACGTTCTTTACCCATGGCCTCTCCACGTTGTTGTTCTTTGTAATTGGGAACTTGAACTCTTCATAGGGCCCACGTAGCTCCAGCTCAGAGCCCAGAGGCTGACGGTAGATCCAACGCGCAACTTCGCCTTGAGAGTACTTCTTGATGTACAGCACAAGCTTGCCGTCTCTACTGTTGGCGTCCTGGATTCTCACCACGGGCTTCTTGGTGAACTCGGAGTCATACAGCTCCAAGGGCAGTGGCGTATACTTCCTAACAACCATGATCTGTGGTTGTTTGACCTCCACGGACCACAGCTGGTTACCGTTCCAGATCTGCTCAAACTTGGTGGTGTGTTTCCACTTCTGGAACTTGGGAGTCAGCTCAACCAAGTAGTGGTCGTCGTCAACGTCCAGCTTGTTTGTAATCACGAATGGGATGAATCTCTTCGT
The DNA here is from genome assembly GCF_001661405.1 of Williopsis jadinii. Classification (NCBI taxonomy): domain Eukaryota; kingdom Fungi; phylum Ascomycota; class Saccharomycetes; order Phaffomycetales; family Wickerhamomycetaceae; genus Williopsis; species Williopsis jadinii. The sequence continues at coordinate 404,385 of NW_017963659.1, forward strand.
GGTGAGGTACTCCAATGGAGTGTCGTCCATGACAAACTGATACGCCAAATAGCCCCACGCCATGCCTCCCAGCCCTATGAATATGGGAAGAAACTTCCTCCAGCGAGGAGGGCCTCCGGAGCCACTGCCATGGTCAGCTGGAATCTCAAAGGATTCCCTCTTGTACGACTCCTGTGCCGTGAAAGTGCCAATAGCTTTGCTGGACTGGCTATACGGTATCTCAACATCAGGAACCGGTGGCGCCGACGCCCTCGGCACCTGTTCGCCAGACGAGGAGGACGGCACCGACGACACAAACCTCCTACCGGCAAGGCATAGCGTAGAAGCCCTCGTAGCCCTCAACATCCCTGCGTTCTCTGCTTCCTGAGATGAGCCCTTGTGCCCTGCCTAGCTGGCCTGGGTGTTAGTGAGGGCACCGTGTGAAAAAAAGCATAGGCCCGCGCAGCCAGCGCCAGTGAAAATTACCGGGGGGAGGGGGGCGGCGGCGGTTAGCCCTCAGCTACAACGTCGGCTTCTCCGCCTACAACGTCGGTTTCTCCGTCTACAACCACTGCGAGGAGCTCACTGACGTGCCTACTGACGAGCCAATTGGTGTTGAAGATATGTCCATTAGGCTTGTACGCTCGCTGGAAGCGCACACGGACAAAGTGTGGTCTGTGTCTGTGCACAACAGGCTGCCGCTACTGGCGACGGCGTCGTCCGATAAGAGTTGCAAGATCTACGACTTGACGAACGGGGAGCTCGTTGCCACGCTGGACGATACACACAAGAGAAGTGCTCGTTCCGTGGCATGGAAGCCTACTGGGCAGGAGCCGTCACTGGCGTGCGGGTCGTTCGACTCGACGATCTCCATCTGGGGGAAGGACTATGACGAATGGTCCCTGCTGGCTGTCATCGAGGGCCACGAGAACGAGGTTAAGGGCGTGGCGTGGTCTAAGGATGGATACTTTCTGGCGTCGTGCTCCAGGGATAAGAGCATCTGGATCTGGGAGGCAGATGACGATAATGAGGAGTTTGAGTGTATCAGCGTGCTGCAAGAGCATTCGCAGGACGTGAAGCACGTTGTGTGGAGTCAATATGAGGACCTGCTCGCGTCTTCGAGCTATGACGATACTATAAGGCTGTGGAAGGAGGACGATGACGACTGGTCATGTGTAGCACAGCTGACAGGACATGAGGGGACCGTGTGGTGCTCAGATTTCGAAAAGAGTGAAACCTCCACGAGACTGGTGAGTGGCAGCGATGACTGTACTGTTAGAGTCTGGCAAAGAACAGATGCCAACGATTCTGAGGAGACGTGGGAATTACAAGCCATCTTACCACAGTGCCATAAGAGGGCCGTGTACTCTGTGAGTTGGAGTCCGAGTGGGAGGATTGCGAGCGTTGGCTCTGATGGCCAGCTCGTTGTGTATGAGTACCAATCTGACCAATGGGAAATTACTCATGTTCAGAAGCTCAGCCACGGTGTCTATGAGGCAAATAGTGTCCAATGGTGTAAACCATATGCTGCTGATGATGACAATGGTACTACAACGGCCGAATGGCTAATCACCGGAGGTGATGACGGTAACGTCAACGTTTGGAGCATTTCATGATTCGTCATTTCTTACCCTCTTAAATAAAGATTCCCAACAGCACAACAGCCAGTATTACACATATTATAAGCAGTAGACACATGGTCCTTCTCCCTGATCTTCTCTGATATCTCAGAGCCTTTGTCAGTTGGCCAGCAGCGTCTTTGGTGGAGTTGGAAATGTCATAGATGTTAGATTCAATGTTGTCAACCATGGTGCCCTGTTCCTGAACAATGGTACCCAGGTCGTTGAAGATCTCGTTCAGCTCTTGTATCCCATGCTCAATATTCTGGATCTCTTCCTCACGCTCACGTATCAGGTTCTGCTGATAGACAAACTCCTCGTTGTTGATAACGTCCTGCTCCAGAACCATCTGGGACGACGCTTTCCCTGGTAACAGTGGCGAGCCGTCAGATTGCACCTGCTCATCCAACGCAGCTTGTGCCTCTGCATTGATAGATTTACTGAGACTTGTGAACTCATCCTGTGAATCTGCAAACTCTTGCATACAGTGCTTAGCTTCTCTCGTTATCTTATCCCTGGTAAACTGCTGTGCCGAGTTCAAATCACCGTCAATGTTCAGTTCCTTGACCAATTGGCCCAAGCTCTTAAACAACGAGCCTAACTGGTCCATGGAGCTCACACACTTCGCACTAACCTTCTCAGAGTTGGCCAGGTTCCTCTTTGTATGGAGAGACTCGAGCTGCTTGTGCAATGTGACAAGGTGGTTGTTCACCTCCAGGAGAACGTTAGAAGCCTCCTCTGCTGCTCTGTCAAACTCCGGCGAGTCGCTGTATGGCTTCTGCGATTCCAAATCAACGTCAAGGGCATTGAAGGACATCTTTGTCTGGCTGATTTACCCCTGGTGTACGAGCTTTTATTGACCAGTGAATGTTCAACTTGCTCCGATACGCCATACGAGTTTAAGAGCCACCTGGATTACGTAAGGGATTTTCAATTTTGCTTACGTCATGCATTACATCAGCAAATGATATTCATATTACATAAGCGCTGACGTAATCCAAGCCCCAATGGAAAAAAAAAAGAAATCCGCGATGAGCAGCACCGTCTAAAAATTTTCCCTTTCTCAGTTCGTTCTCTGAATATCAACATCGTTTGAAGCAGATCTCACCAGTCGAACAATCAGTGTACTAAGCATCAGAAGAAGACACCATGGCTGCACCAACTGCTCTCAAGAAAACTGCGGCTGAAAAGGCTGTCGAAGAATCTGTGGTGAACAGACTACCCGTTGCAGATGAAGATGAAGATGAAGTACTCTTGGACACCGCAGTTCAGGACGCAAATGAAGAAGAACAGATACCACAGTCGAAGAAGGAAGAACACAAGGGTGTTGTTCTCGATGAAGCCGGTAAGCCACGTTTCACGTCGGCCTCCAAGTCCGGCGAGCGCGTCAAGATTGCCTCCAGAAAGGTTGCGATCCCACCTCACAGAATGTCTCCATTGAAGAACGCATGGCCAAAGGTGTATCCACCTTTGGTTAGCCAGTTGAAATTACAGGTTAGAATGAACTTGAAGACCAGGACCGTGGAGCTGAGAACATGGAAGGAGACGACTGATCCAGGTGCCCTGCAAAAAGGTGCGGACTTCATCAAGGCATTCTCTCTGGGGTTCGACATTGACGATGCTATTGCGCTTTTAAGACTGGACGATTTGTACATTGAAACCTTTGAAGTTAAGGATGTTAAGACCTTGCAAGGTGATCATCTTAGTAGAGCAATTGGTCGTATTGCAGGTAAAGACGGTAAGACCAAGTTTGCCATTGAGAATGCTACCAGAACGAGAATTGTACTTGCAGACTCAAAGATCCACATTCTCGGTGGGTTTACACATATCAGAATGGCAAGAGAGGCTGTGGTGAGCTTGATCTTGGGTTCTCCTCCTGGTAAAGTGTATGGTAACCTACGTACGGTTGCATCTCGTATGAAGGAGCGTTATTGATCATGGTACATTAATATTTGGCGTTGGTATATAATAGTGGAGCTTGTGGTTTTAATATACTTTTCTATTTGCATTCTTGTGAACTACTTGCCGAGTTGATGATTGTAGAGACTAAAAAAGGGTCAATTGGATGCTACGATGATAAAGCCTCTTGTACCAACACCTGGTTATCTTTTGTTCATATTTAAAAAAATTGCAGCACGAGTCGTTTGGTTCTCTCTCCCTCTGCACCTCTTCATTTCAATTTCTGTCAAAGGATATATATAGAAAGGCATTGTCAAAGCAAAACAGGAATATATGAGTTCATGTCAAATGAAGGGGCATTCTTAAAGCAAAAGAGCACACAAAGCACACGCTGCTATCACGAGAATATTTACTTTCTGGCGTTGAATTGGTCCAACAAACCTTGACCCAATCTAGCTGGGGATGGTTGGACAACAACGTTAGCAGCCTCCAAGGCTCTAATCTTGTCTTGAGCACCACCCTTACCACCGGCAACGATGGCACCAGCGTGACCCATACGTCTACCTGGAGGAGAAGAGACACCGGCAATGAAGGAGACAACTGGCTTTGGAACCTCTCTGGTCAAGTTGTGCTGCTTGAGGAACTCAGCAGCCTCCTCCTCAGCAGAACCACCAATCTCACCAATCATGATGATACCCTCGGTCTCTGGGTCGTTCAAGAACAAAGTCAAGGCGTCGATGAAGTTGGTACCTGGGAATGGATCACCACCAATACCGATAACCAAGGATTGGCCCAATCCGGCCTTCGTGGTCTGGTCAACAGCCTCGTAGGTCAAGGTACCGGATCTGGAGACAATACCAATCTTACCTCTCTTGTGGATGCTTTGAGGCATGATACCAATCTTACACTGCTCTGGAGCAATGATACCTGGACAGTTTGGACCAACCAATCTGGTCTTGGACTGGGTCTTCAATATGTTGGCGATACGCAACATGTCGTGCTGTGGAATACCTTCGGAGATGGCGACGGCAAGCGAGATCTCGGCCTCGATAGCCTCCTCAATGGCCTTAGCAGCGATGGAAGGTGGGACAAAGATACCGGTGGCCGTGGCACCGGTCTGCTCAATGGCCTCACGGACAGAGCCGAACACTGGGCGGTCCAGGTGTGTGGTGCCGGCCTTCTTTGGGTTGGTACCACCGACAACCTGGGTGCCGTAGTCAATGGCATTCTGCGCGTGGAAGGTGGCCTGCTTACCGGTGAAACCTTGGTAAATAACCTTGGTGTCCTTGTTGATCTTGAGGTTCTTGATGGTGTCGGCGTACGAGCGACGGGCGGCGGTGGAGGCAAAACCTCTAACTTGTCTGAACATTGCTGGTTATTTTCGAGTCTGCGAAACAGAAAAGTATCCACTTGGTTGAAAGTGTATGACGAGAAGAAGAAGGAGAAGAAGAAGGAGAAGAAGAAGGAGAAGGAGAAGGGAAGAAAGAGGAAAAGAAATGAACAAAACACCCCTTGATTAAATTTCCAAAAAATTTCGAAAAGTTCATGATACGTCTACCACCGTACGGCGGTGCCCACGGTTTTCCCTCTGGGGCCTAACTACGCACTCGCAGCGAGCCAATTCTGCTCTTTTACGTGGGATAGGAGGGATGGCATGGGAGGGCTAGGCGGAACAGCGTGGGCAGGCTAGGCGGAACCCATACGCCCTAACGGGGACAATTTCAGAACCGGGGGGAAAGGAGAAAAAAATAATCGTGCTGGGGGCAGAAAACCTGGAGAAGCACAGGCAGAGACAGGCAGAGAAGAGCCCCAGCTAGGCGGCGCACCGTGTTCGTCTAACTCTGGTGCTGGTGCCAGTGCTGGTGCCGGAGTAGCGCAATTGGTCCAAGCTATTCAGCCCACGAGGGTGTAGCTGGTGTATTCTACTTGGGCGGCGCCCAAGTGCTCGTTGCCTCCTCTGCCAACACATCTCCCCCTATTTTAGCCAGGCTACAACGGCGAGGGGGAGAGACGCACAGTTAGGAGCGTTTCCTCCCTGCCCAGCTGCCCAGCTGCCCAGGGGTTTCCAGCGGTTCGCCCGCCCAGCCCAGACGGTGTTTCCCGCGGTCTGTGCGTGCGTGGGAGCTCTGCCCGACGTTTTTCTCGCCAGCCTCGGGCGCGCGAATAAGGACCAGGTTTACCCGGTGGGAGCGAACGTGGCTTTTTTGCGCTGTGGTACCGTTGTCAAATTTACTTCCAATGCTGTGGGTATGTGGGGGTGGTTTGGTGGTGGTGGTGGGCTCAATTGGCCAGAGTGGACAGGCATCACACAGCGAGCGATGTAGACGGAGCCGGAATGCAGCGATTTGATTGGCCCATTCCGGCAACGGGTCATTTGCCCACAGTGTACAAAAGGAAGCGTGGTCATCGGTCGCCGTGGAATCGAACAACTTTATCGTCTGGTTCCACTTTGATTTCGGCTTCTCCAGGTTTGTCACATCATCTTCCACCGTCCCCGTCGCCTCAGCCTCTCGTGCCATCGTCAATGGCTGTGGCCAGTTTTTTCCTCCCCGTCGTGGGCGTCTCTGCCTCCAATCGCGCTGTGCTGCGCGTGTCAAACGGTCAGAAGTGGCCAGGATCCGGTTTCTGTACGGGCACCGACGAACACGCAGCGTGGGCGCGCATTGGCGGAATTTGGCACGGACTGGGGCTCTTTAGGGAAGAACAGCATTTGCAGAGAGAGCAGGTTCGAGGAGGCCATTGGGCTGTTTTTATATTACGTCTACACCGTTGATGCTGCTACTCCACTTTACCCCTCTCAGCGGATTCTTTGACTGCGTACTGGCCCCTCTTTGTTTGAAAGTGTAGCAGATACCCACACTTTTGATTGCGATTGAGCCATCAGGTCATCTGTGCCCATAACTTCAAGGGCGATTCAGGATCAGCTGAACTACCCGACTTCTTTCGGATCCATTTTGACGAATGGTGCAATTTGTGTTCACTGACCTCGTAGGATAAACGGATCTCAGGGCTCCCCTAATCTCTCGCTCTACAGAATACTTGGTTCGGTGCTATGGAAACTTTGGCGGAAACAGCAGCATCGCAGCCATACATGGGCGCACAAGTTCCAGAGGACAATGGATGGTGGTTGTCTCCCACACCTGGGACGACAACCTCAAGGACTCCGAGTTCATTAGACGTGGAGGTCACACAGAGTGCACTCGCACCGTGGATACAGCGAAACCCGGCCCCCGTCCAGCTCCACACCGTAGAGTGTTGACATCCTGTGAGTGTTGGAGAAGTGGCTTGCACAGTCTGCACGGGCTGAATGGAGATAGAGACACCCGAACACCACGTTACTAATGGATTTCATAAGCAAAATAGATTATGTAAGCGGAACGAACTCTGCAAGTCAGGGTAACCTATATCTCACGCGATTCCGCTTTCGGTAACTAGGAACCACACCACTGAAATTGAAGAAAGGAGCCATGTGCCATTTTTACTCTCATTTTTATTCCCATCTCCACTTTCACGTCAGTCACCACGTTGTCTTATCTTCATGGTTAATTACCTTCAGCAGTGGTTGTTGTTGACTGTTTAACCGTTCAGAGAATAACCAAACACACACTGTCAATCTGCGATGTCACTCGAAGTTGGTGAGATTTACAACGAAATCAACTGTTCTTCGGACAGTTTGCACAACACTTTGGTGGCTAGTTGGACCAAGCTGAAGAAGCACTACATCGAGTCGAACAAGAAGGATGAAATCAAACAGGTCAACGAAGAGAAGAAGTAGTGTACTTCACCAGATGTGGCTGGCCAACAGCACGTGCGTCACGGTTCCATATAGTTCTCTTGAAGAAAGCAATGTGCCTTTGGCTCGGCTCATCTACACATCGAGCTCTCATCGAGCTCATCTGTCGTTCAGCTAGAACCACGCTGAATAATAGTTGAAGTGTATGGGCACACACACAACTTTATATACACTCGTATACGAATATTTTGGGTGGGAGGGTAACTTTATATAATAGCGGTTCGGTTTGAGGAATAGATTTGATACAAAAGACTTTAATACAATATCTGTCTAAATGTATTTGATGTAGTGGTTGCGCTGGCGACGGTTGTGGGCCCCTGTTTTCGCGAAATGTTGAGAGTTTAGAAATTACACAAAGTCGATCGAGCAAAACGTCAACATTGGAAAACACCGTACACTCACTGTTTGGGAATACGCCAGACATTGGGAAGATGAGCGATACACCGGTGCCTTCATCACCGACAGAGTCGCCGAGGGACTCGCCGGTGCCTTCTGCAAAGAAGAAACAGCAGTCCAATGCGAACTCAAGCGCTGCTAGTAAGAAGATCAGTGCCGAAGCATTGGAACGTCGTCGTGCTGGTCGTATTAAGGCTGCTGAGACCATGGCTGCGAAGATCAAGAAGTCCGGTATTGAAAGAAGAGACAACAAAGTGAAGTACTCAGTGTTTGAGAATGTGTCGGTGATCAACCAGAAGAACTACTTCACGGATTATCTCAAGAAGGATGATCAGGTTTACGTGTTGAGGGAGAGGAAGCTGTTGAGGCAGAGCGTGATGGCTGCAAACAAGGCCAACAAGCAGGGGACTTCCACTCCAGCGTTGGATGATGATGAGGAGGAGGACCAGGATGATGAAGAGGACTCTGTGATTGATGAACGTGCAGGTCAGCGTACCGTTGTGATCCACCCAGGTTCCAAGAACATTAGAATTGGACTAGCATCAGATGTGTATCCCAAGAGTTTCCCATTTGTATTGGGAATCCCGGGTAAACCCGAACCAAATCCGTTGACAACCCATGAATTAGATGAAACTGAGCAGGAGGAATACGATACAAATAGGAAATTGCTTACGAGGGATTTCAAAGAGAGAATGAAGTATTACAAGAGAAGAGTCATTCCAAATTCTAATGAAATCACTTCAAATTTCAACAAAAAGGTCAAACCAGAGATCATTCCAGAACACAATGACGTTCATAAAGTGGAATTTATCAAACCAGGTAAAGACACGAAATACCTTATCGGTGAAGATGCGTTGAGAATGGATTCCCCGGATTATAAGTTACGTTATCCGCTTTTGACTAACGGTCGGTTCAATGAAAATGCGTACAACTCTTTCCAGGAGAACATTGGTGAAATTCAACTATTCCTATCGCAAGTTTTGGAGAAATCTTTTGAAATAACAGCAGTTAAACAGTACAAGACAGTGCTAATAGTACCTGATCTCTACGATAGAATTTACGTCGAGTCGTTTATTGCGCTATTGTTACAAATGGGATTTCAAGGTGTCGCCGTTATTCAAGAGTCGCTTGCAGCCACTTATGGTGCTGGTGTTTCTTCTGCTTGTGTCATTGATATTGGTGCACAAACTACAAAGGTTTCGTGTATTGATGAAGGTCTGGTGATCCCAGATTCCCGTGCAGTGGTTCAGTATGGTGGTGATGACATTACCAGACTCTTCTACAAACTCCTCAAGGAAGCACAATTCCCTGCGTCTATGGATGAAAACTTTCCATTCGAATGGACAGAGATGGAACAACTAAAGGAAAAGTTTATCACTTTCCAAGATGCAAATATAACGGTCCAGCTGTATAACTTCATGAAACGTTATCCAAACAAGTTGAGTGAAAAATACGAATTCAAAGTTTTTGACGAGGTGATATTATCACCATTGGCTTTGTTCTTTCCCAAGTGTTTTAACAAGTTGAAAGACTGGAAAGACCACAGACTATCCAAATCACAATCTTTCGACATCTATACTTGTGAACCAGATAACCCCAAATCTCTGACCCAGTTGAACGTGCTTGATGAATCTTTGTATGCAGATGATGACGATAAGGAGGTTCTGGATAAGCTGATCCAACAGTTGAATCCAGATGCTGGTGCCGACTCTGACTATCCAACAATGGCACCATTGGAAAAGCTAATCATCCAGTCCATCACTAATGCATGTCGTTCACTGGAGGACTTCACCAAGTCCAAGGTGTTTTATTCAAACCTTTTGATTGTTGGCGGCTCTTCCAAGATCGAGGCCTTGGACTTTGTATTGACGGACCGCATAAACATCTGGAGACCAAAGCTACTGGCGTTACAACAGCTACCGGATTTCCTCAAACAAGTGGAACAACTCATCAACGACTTTAACAAAACCAACGAGATGAGCAAGCTAACCACCGAAGAGGAGATCGAGCCTTTACAGAAGAAGATTGATACCTTGGTGGAACGTGAACTGACCAAGTTCTTGGACAACGTCAACGCTTCTCTTTCACCTGTGGAAGTATTACCAGCACCTAGAGATATTGATCCGAGTGTATTGACTTGGAAAGGAGGCTCGGTCTTTGCAAGGTTGAAACTCATCGAAGAGCTTTGGGTCACAGAGACAGACTGGGACCTCCTGGGTAGCAGAGTTCTACAGCACAAGACACTATGGAACTATTAAGAGTACGTTATAGTACTTCTAATACTTGAGTCGCTCACCACTGTTGTGTAGTAAATCGTAGAACGAATGCGCCAAAAACACACTAATCGGGAAATTGCCAATAAAGGAAATACAGCACGCGCGTCTGTCACAAACGGCGAAAAAGAAACGAAACGCAAAAACCACAAAAGCGAAAGTTCGGGAATTGAATTATTTTTTTCGTTTTGCATTCTCATTGGCTGAAAAGACTAAGGTCAAAATTCTTTCAATTCTATTGTTCTCTCCAATAAACAGAAACCATCTTGTGAATATCCGTTCGATTTGGATTAGTTAGCTGCTACTTTTTGCTTGTTGCAGGTTCTATAGTGTGTGGTTTGCTTCAACAGTGAGCTGAAAGAACTAGCCTGTTACCCCGGGTGATATTGTGACATATTACACGAGCTATGATGATCTCACGGAGTGTCATGTGCTCTCTGAGGAGTTCAGTGAGCTCTGTTGCAAAGAAGAGGACCCATACGCTGGTGCAATGTAAGAGATTCAATAACCACATGGTTTTCAGAGACCTGAACTACATGAATAAGAGCCAGAGCTTGCCAGTCTTGAGCAAGCAATCGAAGCATTTGGTGTCAAAGTCCACGCTGTCGAGCACTGCACTTGTCACCAAGGAGTCTCTACTGTTGCAGGCTGATTCTACGTGGAAGAGAATGGCGATACGGTCGAAATGGGCTCTTATGAAGAACTACCGGCCGTTTAACGCGGATGAAGTGAGCGCCATCTTCTCGTGGGTGATATTGAGCCATATTGCTTGGATCATCTTAGGCACAACGACTTTTTTCTCGCTCTTGTTTCTTGGACTGAACTCACTGTTTGCGAAGGAGATGGTTGGTAACGTGATGGGTAAGATAATCATGTCTTACTACCCAGAGTTCAGCATTGCCTTTGAAGATGCCGTGGTTCCTGAGTGGGAAAAGGGAATGATTGATTTCAAGAAGGTAAGATTGTCCACAGTTGATAAAGAAGGATTGCAATTGGACTTAACATTCGACTCTATCAAGCTGACTCTAAGCTTCAAGAAATGGAAGGATTTGAAAGGAATTATTGAAGACGTTGAGATTCAAGGTCTTTCCGGAACTATCGATAGAACCAATATCAACGATGATACACCTGAAGTGGATTGGTTTGGCCATACAGAATACGAATTGAACAGTTTGAAGATAACCGACTCTTCGGTCGTGGTTATACAAAAGGAATCAAAACCTTTAAAGATTGCTCTATTTGATCTCGAGATGCAGAACGTCCGTGCCAATTGGTTGTTGTTGGACATGCTGAACGCAACAAACATATCAGGCACTGTGAACGATTCACTATTCACGTTCCATAAACGTCAACATCAACTGGCTTATGTCAACGACATTGCCGACGATCTGAACCCGTGGAAGAGAATCATGCGCCAAAAGTTGGATCCAGTTGATATTGAAAGCATTGGATTGATATCTGACAAATTCAACTGGCTAACCAGTGGTAAGATTGAGGTTATTGCTGATTTTATGCCACCAGAGATACCAGAGGGCTCTCACCATAACATGGATTCCAGATATTTGGTTGCAGATTTCAAGTTACAATTTTATGATCTCAAGACCAAGACACCATCAGAAGAGCCCTGTCTATCAACAGGGGAAAAGATCATCTCCATGGATGAATTGAAGCCATTATTGGCTTATGTAAATAGTAAAGAACATGGTGAGACTCTACCCCCATTATCATTCAGAATTGTGAAGAAAGTTGACGAATTGGAGAACGTTTCCACTTTGAAAGAGAGCAAACTGTTGGATTTGATTGCTACAGAGGTGTACATTGAGCTTCTAAAACATGTTCAAGAGTACGAGATTGAGCAAAGAAACAAAAGAATAGCAGCATGGTCACAAGCAGTGGCTTCACAGCTGGTTGTGGTTGGTCTTGGTGCCATTGCTTAAGACTGGAGGTTTAAAGACGTGATACATGATACATCTGTACGATCAACATTGCTATTTATTAGGCTATTAATTACGAATTTTATGATGCAAATTATTACACAATCAACGTAAATCATGAATAAATAAGTACTATATACGAGTGAGGGAGTATCATGTTCTCATGTCGCTAAAGGTATCACCACTGTCCACTTGTTCCTTTTCTTTCTCCTCTCTTTTTCTCTGTGCTTCTTCGTCACCTCTCTCCACCTTGATTTCGTCAATGTACAGGCTATATTCACCGAATTGGCCATCTGTGAGGCCAATTCCCAGGGTCTTGACCCTTGTACGGTCCATTGGTGCCTGGTGCTGGATGATACCACGGTTTGTGAGGACAAAGTCGTCAATTGGGATCGTAACCGTTTCCCATTCACCTGGTTTTGTCAGGAACAGACGATGCTGGTAGAGATCGGTAGCCACGGATGTCTGCGATTGGATATTGACAAAGTATTTACGATGGTCGCCTTTCACCCTGAGCACAACGTTGTGGAAGTTGTCCCAGTCCCAGAACTGGGACTGTGGGAACAGGAAACTGCCGTTTGAAGGCTGGTCCTTTGTGCGGAACATGGCATATCCACTGTATAGGAACTCGGGCTTGTTAGAAGGCGGGTCCAAGTTCAGCACACCATGGAAGTGGCCAACCCCGCCCTCCACATCGAGGTTCACGGTGCTGAACCCACCGAGCTCCTGGTCTGAGCGCGTGATCAAGCCAGAGAGCTGTTCTGGGTTCTTGAAGGAGATCAACGTCTGGACAGACTTCACAGGTTGTGGTCTCAGTGCTGCGAACGGATGTTAGTTTGGTGTCATAGCACGATTAACTGTAACAAACATACACCCGGTGATCCTCGATATGATTCCCTTAAACATTGTACCTCTGGATGGACTGATTGGGTAACAGGGTGATTGGTTATGAAGGGTTTGGGTATGAAGTGTATGAAGTGTATTTAGCGTATGGGGGTGTTTGCACTTATTCTCCCCCGGCGTGTGCTTAGGTAAGCAGGATGTGGCCCTACCAGTTCATTACACCCGGACACAACAGCTGGACACCACACCCGGACACCACAATTGCCAATTCCGGAATGTTCTGGAAAACCCCGGTGACACGAAACAAAGCGAAAAATACGAAGAGCAGCAGCAACACAGCGCACCTCGGGTTTATTTTGGGGGGAGAATAACAAATCCTCGTAGCAACCAACATCAAATGTTTTGTTTACATTGTTTTGCTCTCATTTCACCGCATTTCAAGCCATTTGCTCTGTATCGAGAACGAGTTGCTGTAGCTGCTGAACTGCTGGAAGTCATCTGAAGAAGGAGATTCTGCTGGTGTTGGCTTGTGAAGTTAGAACAGAGGAAGCGCTATTTGGTCTTTGACACTGGAGGCCCTTGCGTGTGATTGAGTATTGTTGTGCTACTTTTGAGAATACCGTTGTATCGAGGAGCTTTGTTCTATGTCGAACAACTACTACAACCAGCCGCCTCAGTTCACACAGGACGTTGAGTACGGCCATGGCGATGAGAAGCTCAACGTGCCTGAGCCGAACCCGCAGGGCTCGAGCTTTGACGAGGTGTTCAAGGTTGAGAAGCCGAAATGGCACGATTGGCCGTTCACGGTCTTCTTCTTAGCCACTGTTGGCGGGTTCATCGCTGTTGCGGTGCTTACGCTGAGAGCATATGCTCAAACTTATAGCGAGCAGGGAAGCGGAATCTACACCAATACAGACACCTTCACGTTGAACTCGAACACGGTGATTCTGTTTGTATTTGTAACCATTGTTTCCATCTGCATTGCGATGTTCACCTTGGTGATGGCTAGGTTCAATCCAAAGTTCTTCATCCAGCTGAGTATCATCTTTAACATCATCCTGGGTATTGGTACTGCAATCGCATACTTTGTGATGCACTATTATTCAGCAGCGATTGTGTTTTTGATCTTTACCGTCATATCTGCGTGGTGTTATTGGAGTCTGAGACACAGAATTCCATTCTCTGCGGAGGTGTTGGCCACGGTTATTGATGTCATGAAGAGCTACAAATCAACGCTTGTTGTCAGTACTCTTGGTGCCCTTGTATCGTGGGCTTTCTCCCTGTTGTTCTCCACTGTCATTGTTGCGACCTATATGAAGTACGATGACAAACTGAACAACCCAGGTTGCAACGTTGAAGGTGGAAGCTGTTCACAGGGTAAACTTATCGGTGTCTTGGTGTTTGTATTCTTTGCCGGTTATTACATCACCGAAGTGATTAGAAACGTTATCCACGTTACGATCTCTGGTGTCTATGGTACTTGGTACTACTTGTCAAGATCAGACCAAGGTGAGCCAAAATGGCCTGCATCTGGAGCTTTCAAACGTGCAATGACTTATTCGTTTGGTTCGATCTGCTTTGGCTCTCTGATCGTTACGTTTGTTGATCTCCTGAAGCAGGGCTTACAAATCCTTCGTGCAAATGTGGTGTCTGCTGGTGATACGTGCGCCCAGATTGGCTTTTTAATCCTGGACATCTTAATGGGCATCATTGAATGGTTGGCAAGGTTCTTTAACCAATACTCTTATTCCTTCATTGCACTTTACGGAGATGGTTACATTACTGCTGCCAAGGCAACGTGGAGATTGATTAGACAAAAGGGCATGGATGCCCTTGTCAATGAGTGCCTTGTCGGCACCGCCTTGGGATTCTACGCGTTGTTCAACGCCTACGTGTGCTCCCTCTTGGCCTATCTCTACGTGAAACTGACCAAGCCAGCATATAACGATGACGGTACGTTCTATGCGCCTATCGTTGCGTTCACTTTCCTCATCGCCATCCAAATCTCCAACATCGTCACACAACCTTTGAAATCCGGCACCTCCACCTTCTTCGTCGCATTGGCAAAGGACCCAGAGGTTTACCAGCAGAGCTATCCAAACAGGTTCCAGGTGATTGCTCAGACGTACCCGAACGTATTTGACAAGTTGAGAAGTCGCTGATTGGAGGAACGCCAACCTATATAACACACCCTAATTCTTAATTTTTAATCGATATCATAACTACAGCATCTCCAACTGGTAAGCACAAGCGCACAGTGGAGTGTACATCTACACAGCTCGCATCAGTGAAGACCAAGCACATGCCATCTCATGCTGTTGAGCTGAGAATTGTGACTGGAGACTGCGTTGACGAGAGGCGCGGTGTGTGGTGTTCGGATGTCCATCGTGTGTCCCCAACCGTGAAAATGCAGCCTCTGGTGGTGTCTGGATGTTTTTGCACCGCTCGGCCATCGACGACTCGCCCACGCCGGCAAGTTTTTGATCAAAGTGAAAAGTTATCTGTCTGCTTCAAACGGGGAGTCGCTGGCTAAACCTTTAGGAATCGTTGAGAATGGGTAGAGGACCGTAAGTACACCGACGAGGAAGGCATCAGTGCAAGGGTGGTGCTGTTGCTGGTGGAGAGGGAAGCTGCGGATGAAAAGAGGCATTCCACCAGCGCAGTGTGGCCGATGATGTTGACTATGCAATTGCCATTACTGACCGCTTGGTGTATAGAAAGAAGCATCTGAAGAGATTGGCAGCTCCATCACACTGGTTGCTGGACAAGCTGAGCGGTGTGTACGCACCACGTCCATCTGCTGGACCACACAAGCTTAGAGAGTCGTTGCCATTGATTGTGTTCTTGCGTAACCGTCTCAAATACGCCCTCAACGGCCGTGAGGTGAAGGCTATATTGATGCAGAGACACGTCAAAGTCGACAACAAGGTCAGAACCGACACCACGTTCCCAACCGGGTTCATGGACGTGATCACCTTGGAGGCCACCAACGAGAACTTCAGACTGGTGTACGACATCAAGGGAAGATTTGCTGTTCACAGAATCACAGACGACGAGGCCACCTACAAGCTCGCCAAGGTTAAGAAGGTGCAATTGGGCAAGAGAGGCATTCCTTACGTCGTTACCCATGACGGTAGAACAATTCGTTACCCGGACCCAAACATCAAGGTCAACGACACCGTCAAGATCGACTTGACCACGGGTAAGATCTCCGACTTCATCAAGTTCGATACCGGTAAGCTTGTGTACGTCATTGGTGGCCGTAACTTGGGCCGTATCGGAACCATTGTCCACCGTGAACGTCACGAGGGTGGCTTCGACCTCGTTCACATCAAGGACTCCCTTGACAACACCTTCGTCACCAGATTGGCAAACGTGTTTGTCATTGGCGAGCCTGGCAAGCCATGGATCTCATTGCCAAAGGGCAAGGGTGTTAAGCTCTCCATCTCCGAGGAACGTGATAGAAGAAGAGCTCAGCAATGAGCAGAAAAACAGCCCAAGCAGTTACAATTCGTTTTCTATATATAATGATGAATGATTCCATTTCCTGTCAAAGTTTTCTCACAACGTGCAAAGTAGTTTCGTAAGGTGGAAAACGTGCCCTGATGTATAGTTGCTGTGCTGCTTCCTTTACGCTCGGAAATAGCATCTCGAGGTGGAACTTTTCCCTCGAGACAACGTCCAATTGACACACCTTTCCGCAATTGATTCTTCACTAGGATCAAGAGGAGTGTATGCCATGGCTTCTAGGTACGTTCTGTGTCGCCAGCACCGTCTTGGTGCGCTCAATTGGCTTGTTTGCTAACCATTTGTGTGTAGATATAGAGTTGAGTGTGGGTATTAAATACGAAGGGCATCTCGAGCTTTGAGACGCGGTGGTGACTAACAGATCTCACAGACGCACTGAAGGAGCACCGTAGGGATGGCTTCATCGAGTGGATCAAAGGCTTGTTGGCTGTATGTGGTTTCTGGTTGTTGTACGTTGACGATACTGACAGTTTCCATAGGTTCCCTTCGTGCTGCACGCAGTGCAGAGTGATTCCCACGAGATCAACGACATCAAGACGACGAGCGACGCCAGAAGACGCTATGCTGAGATCTTCTTCGACGTTGAGAAGCTCATTGAGGACCAGATTCTTATGCAGAACCAGGGAAACCCTGGTGCTGGCCGTCTGAAGCAGCTTGTTCCGTCCATCTCGAGCTTCTTCACCAAATTACCCTTGGAGAAGGCTTTCTATATAGAGGATGACCGAAGATCGATCTCTGTTCGTCGCCTTGTTTGTCCAAGCTTCAACGACATCAGGCTTATCCTCAACACTGCACAGGCACTTGCACTGGCACAGGCCAGAGACCCACTTCAGCTCGTCACGTTTGACGGTGACGTTACACTCTACGAAGATGGCCATAGCCTAGTGCCAGATGCACAGGTCATTCCACGGCTATTGGCGTTGCTGAAGAAGGATCTCTACGTTGGTGTTGTAACTGCAGCTGGTTATAACGAACATAGTGGTGATAAGTACTACCAGAGACTCAAGGGTCTTGTCGATGCCATCAGGGACTCTGACAACCTAACAGATGAGCAGAAGGAGAGGTTCACTGTGATGGGTGGAGAGTCCAATTACCTGTTCAGATACAGTGTCTCTAAGAAGGGCCTGAACTGGATTGAGCCGGAGGAGTGGTTGCTGGAGGAGATGGCCAATTGGAACGAAACTGACATCTTGAACGTCCTTGACTTAGCCGAACAGCTCCTCAACGAGCTCATCAAGAGGCTATGCCTCCCAGCAACGGTTGTGAGAAAGTACAGAGGCGTCGGCCTAGTACCAAACCCTGGCTGTAAGCTGACTCGTGAACAGCTCGAAGAGACTGTTCTTGTTACAAGAAGAAGACTGGAGTCCAGCTCATCCGCACAGAGAATCAAATTCTGTGCCTTTGATGGAGGCTCTGATGTCTGGGTCGACATAGCATCGAAGGACCTTGGTGTGGCTTCCTTGCAACGCTACTTTGGAGGCATCTCACCAAAGAGAACACTACACATTGGTGATCAGTTTGCATCTGTAGGATCCAATGACTTCAAGGCAAGGCTATCGGGCTGTACCGTCTGGATCGCAAACCCGGAGGAGACCGTGACGATCCTGGACGATCTCATGAGGTACATTGACATGGAGGAGGCGTTCCGTTGATGTTCAAGCCATCAATTGGCGTATATAACCGTTCTGAATTGATCCATACAGGCCTCAAATGCACGCCCAAACCCTGGCATTTCCGCATTGGGAAGTCTACCCACGCTCTTATCAGCGCGGTGTTTTGTGTCAACCTCCGGAAGGCGTCGCTGTGCCAACCGTTGCGATGGCACCCAACCTCCCCCCTGGAAGTTAAACAATACACGCTCTTTTCCCCTGTACCAGGCCGTTGTAGAGGCTTCAATTGACCGAGAGAGACGATGTTTACGATGATATGTAATGCTATAAGGTGAGCTTGGTCGCGTGCTTTACCGTGTGGATTGTTACTAATCTCTCCAATCGCTGGAAACTAGCGTGACAGTGACGTTTGCCTTCCCTCTCCTGGCAACGTTCAAAGCGTTGAAGAGGAATGCGGACTTGAGGCCCTGGGTGATGTACTGGTCTGTTGTGTCGATGTATACGGTGATAGAGGGCTACTTGTACTTCCTGGTGCGGTTTGTTCCGTTCTACGGGCTGATGAAGGTGTACTTTGCCATCTGGCTAATCCTCCCACAGACCAAGGGCGCAGAGTATCTGTACTACAAGCATGTGGAGCCGTTCTTTGAGGCGAATGAGGCCAAGATTGATGAGTTCATCGACACGTACTCACCTGGAAGAGGATACCTGGTGTCGTTGTTGGTTACGAAGCGCAGCGCTGTTTCTGCCGACCCGCTGGCTAGCACTCAGCCTTCAACGACATATAATAACAGGTCGCTATTGGACGGGTTCGTTGATAGCTTCTCCACGAATGGAGAGCCATACAGGGGAAGAGATCTGCTGCAAGTGGGAACCACGCTTATCAAGTCAGCGGGAGTGTCATTTTTTAGTGATAACAGGGGAACTGGCTTGCCACACTCCACGCCTGTGAAGAAGAGCCCACACCACTCTACCACACCATCTCCTGATTTATCTGTACAGGAACCACTGGACTATGACATGGTCCAGAAGGAAGAGATCAACAGCATTTTGGAAACATCACAGGTATCGGGAAACCACACAACGCCTCCGCCGCCAGTGGCTCGCAGTGATAGCAGTTGGGGTAACTGGTGGTATGGCAAGCCCAAAAACGCATGATTGTTTGTATAGTCTCCTGAATGTGACGGTTCCTTTCCCTGTTTAGTTTGATAATGTGATAGCCCGATGCTTGTCGCTC
The DNA here is from genome assembly GCF_001661405.1 of Williopsis jadinii. NCBI lineage: Eukaryota > Fungi > Ascomycota > Saccharomycetes > Phaffomycetales > Wickerhamomycetaceae > Williopsis > Williopsis jadinii. The sequence goes on from NW_017963659.1 coordinate 423,493, forward strand.
AATCCCTGGTGATGAATCCACTGGATGTGGCAGCACATCGCAAGATCCATATCCAGTGCTTACTTATCTGTAATAGGCAGCGTAACCTTACATGACAACATGCACATGGATTATCCGTTACGTCGGACGATAATTGGCGGAACATCAGCTTGACGTTGCCGGAAAAATGACATTACTAATCGATGCTGACCCATTGGATCGCGTTAGCCCAGTTTCACGAAGCTGTGGTTGTTGTAGTTGTTGGTGGTGCGCTTACTCACTCCCCACAGTAGTTATTATGGGGTTAGTACCAATTCGGGTTAACGAGCCCTCTCAGATGCTTGACACAGTTCTCACGAGGAATTGGCAAAGAACCACATGACCATGGATGATGACAAAGCTGAAAAGTGTGGATGCGGAGTTGTACTGCTCATATATAAGTGCCTTCGAATCTAACACGAGGTGATGTGTCATGTTAAGTAGTGGAAGAGCATAGAAACACACACACATAAGCAACATGGCACCAAGCGTTACATCAGAGACTCAGGTTAACGATATCGTAGACAAGTACAGCAAGCTTGTCCTCAAGGGAGAAGGATCACCACAACTCGGACAGAGCATTCAGGTTAAGCTCACCAACGCTGATGGCTTGAAGGATGGCTTTGGCGATGATTACTCCTCTGAGCTGCCAGAGACAACTAAGCGCCGCTTCGAAAAGTACGGTATTGACATCTCCAAGGGCTATCCAAAGAGACCGGAGAAGTTGACATTGTTCTTGGACGAAGCTGAGAAGATCAGAAACGGGCCTGACCCAGACTACGTTGAGAGAGGTGTGAATGCTGATCCCGAGAAGAAGGCGCTCTTTGCAAAGGCCAAAGAGGTCAGACACCTGACAAAGTATGTCGGCACCGAGCTTGTTGGAGTGCAACTCAGCGAGTTGAACGAGAAGGAACTGGACGAGCTGGCTCTTCTGGTTTCTGAAAGAGTGGTTGTGTTCTTCAGAAACCAAGATCTGGCTCCGCAGAAGCAATTGGAGATTGGCCAGTTCTTTGGTAACAACGTGGAGAAGCATCCACTGGCTGGCCAAGTTCCACTTCCAGGTGTCGAGGGTCCAACTGGCTTGACCACGATTTGGGGTAAGTTCAACAGAAGAAACCGTGATGTGACCTTTAAGCAAAGAGGTGGTGCCATTTGGCATACCGATTTGGACCATGAGTTCCGTGGACCTTCCATCACGCACCTCCATTTGGATGCCATTCCAAAGTTCGGTGGTGATACCGCATGGACCTCTGGGTATGCTGCTTATGATAAGCTCTCTCCAGAGTTCCAGAAGTTCTTGGATGGTAAGGTGGCTGTCCACAGATCTCAGAACAAGTATTACGACAAGAACAATATTCTGGGTGGTCCGAAGCATATTGAAAGAGAACATCCACTGGTTGTTACTCATCCAGTGACTGGATGGAAGGCATTGTTCGTCAATAGAGGACACACCTTGAGAATCAAGGATTTGGAGCCAGAAGAATCCAGAGTCGTCTTAAACTATTTGTACGAAGTGTTGGAGAAGAACTTGGACATCCAAGTGAGATTCACATGGGCCAACGAAACCCAGGACCGTTCATTGGGAGCTTCAGCCATCTGGGATAACAGAATCAGTGCACATTATGCCATTGATGACTATGACGATGAAGAAGACCCAAGACACGGTACAAGAGTCACTTCGCTGGGTGCGCCTCCAGTCTTTGTTCCAGGTTCCAAGTCTCAAAGAGAATCCTTGGGATTGAAGCCTTGAAGACCAGTCCATAGCTTCTAGTTACAGTTGAAATTGATGTCTCCAGTTTATTCCATGCAACATTGTAGAAATGAATCCATCACCTGTATTGGCATTTTTTGTCTGTGTACTTATTTACAAGAGTATTTCATATTTATCTTCTTCACAAGGTGGCATTATAATCCCAAGTACTTGGTCACAAGGTCAACCTCATCAGCTCTATCAGCCTTCATTCTAGCCTTGTTCTTCTCGTTGAGCAATTGGCTCTTCAGCTTCTTTGGAATGAAAGGTTCTGGTTTGTGCTTGTAAGGACCAAGGATACCTCCAAATGCGGTCCCTTGTTTCAGTTTATCAGATCCAAATGCCTGCTTCTGTTCCGAGTACTTCTCCAACTCCTTGAAGAAGTCAACGTTCCATGCGTCTTTGTTCTCCGGCTCCTCTGGCCAGACAAATGGTTCAAGCATATCGATGGTCATCTTCTTGATTTGACCCGTTCTATAACGTGCCACCGCATTACCTGTTCTTGTGTATGGTGCATGGAGCAGCTGTGTGGTGATGTTGAAAGCCCTCAAGCCATAGACATGGTATAGGTAGTCCCTGAGGTCAAATCTGTTGAAACCCTTTGGTACGATGAACTTGGCCTGATAAGGTGTGTGTTTCGCGTTAGGACGCAGCAAGATCACTCTGGCAGTAGGGAAATACTGCTTATTCTCACCAACTCTGAAGTGGGCCTCACCTTTATCTATGGAAGCCTGGTTAAGCTTGAGAAGCTTCTCAGAATGCTTCGTCGTCACTTGGAACTTCTTCGCCTTGTTCACAAGATCCAGGTGCTTTGAAGGGCTCACGGCAGTGGCGAGCGATCTGCTCCCACTCTTCATGGCATCAGCCACTTGTGGAACGACTCTAGGCATTGCGCAAAGCGGTTGTTGAACTGTGTGTAGAACCTTTGGCAATGAGCTTTCAACAAGCTTCCAACGAGTTACACAGTGGACAAATTTTCCAATGTACACAAAAACCGGGCAGAATCTACGAGAAAAAAAAACATACACACCAGGAGAGTGTGGTGTTTGGGTGTGCCGGGTAACCGGTTCAATCGCGGTTTTCGTTTTTGTGGTTTTTTTTTTTCCCCCGTCAGCGAAAAATTAGCCGCCGACAATTGCAAAACAAATTGCAAAGGCAAAAAAAACCACAAAAGAGAATCTTCAAAATCAAAACAAAGGAACCACCACCTTGTCGGAAGACGTCATACAAAGGGTAAACACACAGGGCGGCACATCGTGTTTTTGTTTATATCTTCTGTTCTCCTTTGCTTCTTTTGATTTACTGCTCGGAGTTTCTTCGTATCTGTGTGGCTTGCCGTGTTCATAGAGGAGACATTCATTGACGTACTTTCACCGACACAGAGTAATATATATAGAGGTATACATCGTACCTCGTGATTATTTGTATCAGCCAGTGGTGTGATCAAGCAAAAGAGGAAGAGCTATCTGAAACAGAGATGTCTGACGTTGAGGAAGATCCATATGCGCTTGAGGAAGGTAACGAGATTACCGCCCAGGACTGTTGGGCGGTGATTTCCGCTTTCTTCAAGGAGAAGGGTTTGGTCTCCCAACAATTGGATTCGTTTGATGAGTTCATCCATACGTCTATCCAAGAGCTTGTGTGGGAGGACTCCACGCTGATTTTGGAACAACCTGCTCAACATATAACTGAGGCCGATAACGTCAATAGAAAGTATGAAATCTCATTCGGTAAGATCTTTTTATCAAGACCTACGATGACAGAATCCGATGGTACCACGACACAGATGTTCCCACAGGAGGCTAGACTCCGTAACCTGACGTATGCATCTCCGTTATTCGTTGAAATGGACAAGGTTACTTATGAGAAGCGCGATGATGAAAATGAATGGAGGGCGTTACCAGATGAAGTCAAAGAGGAACAGGTGGATAAGAAAGTTTACATTGGAAGAGTCCCAATCATGTTGAGATCCAAGTATTGTCTGTTGAGAGACTTGAACGAAACCGAATTGTACTCTTTGAAGGAGTGTCCATTCGATATGGGTGGTTACTTCGTCATTAACGGTTCTGAGAAGGTTTTAATCGCACAAGAACGTTCGGCTGCAAACATTGTCCAAGTGTTTAAGAAGTCGGCACCATCACCAATCTCACACGTTGCAGAGATTCGTTCCGCACTGGAAAAGGGTTCTAGACTGATTAGTTCCATGCAGATCAAGCTTTATGGTCGTGATGATAAAGGATCAGGCAGAACAATCAAGGCAACGTTACCTTACATCAAACAGGATATCCCAATCGTGATTGTGTTTAGAGCCTTGGGTATCGTTCCAGATGGTGATATCTTGGAACATATCTGTTATGATGAAAACGATTGGCAGATGTTCGAAATGTTGAAACCTTGTGTCGAGGAGGCATTTGTTATCCAGGACCGTGAAGTTGCCTTGGACTTTATCGGTCGTCGTGGTAATGCACTGGGTATCCGTAGAGAAAAACGTATTCAATACGCAAAGGACATTTTACAAAAGGAATTCTTGCCACATATTACCCAAAAGGAAGGCTTCGAATCAAGAAAAGCCTTCTTCCTGGGTTACATGGTGAACCGTTTATTGCTTTGTGCCCTGGATAGAAAACCACAAGATGACCGTGATCATTTCGGTAAGAAGAGATTAGACTTGGCGGGTCCTTTGTTGGCTAATCTTTTCAGAATTCTGTTTAGAAAATTGACTAGAGACATCTACCGTTATATGCAGAGATCTGTTGAGACTGGCGATGACTTCAACTTGAAATTAGCCGTTAAGGCAACGACCATCACATCGGGTCTTAAGTACTCCTTGGCAACTGGTAACTGGGGTGAACAAAAGAAGGCCATGAGCTCAAGAGCTGGTGTTTCACAAGTTTTGAACAGATATACCTATTCTTCTACACTTTCCCATTTGAGAAGAACTAATACACCAATTGGACGTGATGGTAAGTTGGCTAAACCACGTCAATTGCATAATACCCATTGGGGTCTTGTCTGTCCTGCTGAGACTCCTGAAGGTCAAGCGTGTGGTTTGGTGAAGAACTTGTCGCTCATGACATGTATCTCTGTTGGTTCTGGTTCCGATCCAATCTTATACTTCTTGGAGGAATGGGGTATGGAACCATTAGAGGAGTACGAACCACGTAAAGAGAGAGACTCCACAGCAACTAAGATCTTTGTCAATGGTGTCTGGCACGGTATTCACAGAGACCCAGCCAAGTTGACCGAAACAATGAGATCGCTAAGAAGAAATGGAGAAATGTCCCCAGAAGTTTCTATTATCAGAGATATCCGTGAAAAAGAATTCAAGGTGTTTACCGACGCTGGTAGAGTCTATAGACCACTTTTCATTGTTGAGGACAATTTGGAAACAGGTGAAAAGGAGTTGGCATTGAAGAAAGAGCACGTTAGTCGTCTTTTGGACTCAGAACAATACGAAAATGAACTCGAACCGGAGGAGTATGATGCTCACAACTTTACCCCTTACACATGGACCAACTTGTTGAGTGAAGGTATTGTGGAGTACGTGGACGCTGAAGAAGAGGAAACAATTATGATTGCTATGTCACCAGAGGATTTGATCCCAGACAACGATTTATCAACTGACACATCGAATCCAAGTGAACGTATCAACACTAAAACATCGTCACATACTTACACGCATTGTGAAATTCATCCTTCCATGATTCTTGGTGTTGCGGCATCTATCATTCCATTCCCAGATCATAACCAGTCCCCACGTAACACATACCAATCTGCCATGGGTAAGCAAGCCATGGGTGTGTTCTTAACCAACTATAGTGTCCGTATGGATACCATGGCTAATATTCTTTACTATCCACAGAAACCTTTGGCTACTACAAGATCAATGGAGTATTTGAAGTTTAGAGAATTACCAGCTGGTCAAAATGCTATTGTCGCCATTGCATGTTACTCTGGTTATAACCAAGAAGATTCCATGATCATGAATCAATCTAGTATCGACAGAGGTTTGTTCAGATCTTTATTCTTCAGATCATATATGGATCAGGAGAAGAGAGTTGGTATGTCTGTTGTGGAAGAGTTTGAGAAGCCAAACCGTTCAAATACATTAAGATTGAAACACGGTACATATGAAAAGTTGGACGATGATGGTTTGATTGCGCCAGGTGTTAGAGTTTCTGGTGAGGATATCATTATTGGTAAAACCACTCCAATTCCACCAGACACAGAGGAATTGGGTCAACGTACAGTATATCATACGAAACGTGATGCATCAACACCTTTGAGATCCACTGAAAATGGTATTGTTGATCAGGTGTTAATAACTACGAACCAAGAAGGTTTGAAGTTTGTTAAAGTTCGTATGAGAACAACCAAGGTTCCCCAAATTGGTGACAAGTTTGCATCCCGTCACGGTCAGAAGGGTACTATTGGTGTTACATATCGTCGTGAGGATATGCCATTTAGTGCAGAAGGTATTGTTCCGGATTTGATTATAAATCCGCATGCTATTCCATCTCGTATGACTGTTGCGCATTTGATTGAGTGTTTACTTTCAAAGGTTTCTGCCATTTCCGGTTTTGAAGGTGATGCATCACCTTTCTCTGTTGTCACTGTGGAACAGATCTCCAATCTACTTCGTGAGAATGGATATCAATCCAGAGGATTTGAAGTTATGTACAACGGTCACACAGGTAAGAAACTTATGGCACAGATTTTCTTTGGACCAACCTATTATCAACGTTTGAGACATATGGTTGATGATAAGATCCATGCTAGAGCTAGAGGTCCAGTGCAAATCTTGACCAGACAACCTGTAGAAGGTCGTTCGAGAGATGGTGGTTTACGTTTCGGTGAAATGGAACGTGATTGTATGATTGCGCATGGTGCAGCATCCTTCTTGAAGGAGAGATTGATGGAGGCTTCTGATGCATTTAGAGTACACATCTGTGGTGTCTGTGGTTTGATGTCGGTGATTGCAAAGCTCAAGCACAATCAGTTCGAATGTCGTGGGTGTAAGAACAAGATTGATATCTATCAGATCCACATTCCATATGCTGCAAAGTTATTATTCCAAGAGCTTATGGCCATGAACATTGCACCACGTCTATACACAGATCGTTCTGTTGCATTTTGAGACGTCTACAAAGATGAGACATCCCTCTTACTGACTGTATCATATGAAGATGATTGAATAAAGAGAAAAAATCACATACAATTCCGAATAAAAAAAGTTATTTTCATTTTTAATCTTTATGTACGTGCTCAGTATGAGTAAACACTTCTATTTACATGGCTGGAATCAACTTTTCTACTTTTGCGACTCCAACTCCTTAAGCTTCTGCACAACCAACGGTTGTTCATCAGCATATGCCACTATGTTCTGCTTGTATGGGTTCTCTGATCCATCAAACACCTTGAGTCTGGCCAATCTTGTCTTTCTATAAGAGTTCTTTGGAAGCATTCCACTAACGGCCTTCTTCAACAACTCCCCAAACCCTTTATCTTGTGCCATCTTCTTCATAGGGGTCAGCACCAGCGAGCCCGGCTTGGTCGAGTGTCTCCAGTACTCCTTATCCTCAAACTTGTTTCCTGTGATCTTCAGCTGAGCGCAGTTCGTGACAACAACGTAGTCACCTTGGTCCAATGTCTTGTCGAAGGTTGGCTTGTGCTTTCCAACCAGAGTGATCGCAATGCTCGACGCAAGACGCCCTAAAGTTCTATCGTCCTTGGCAACATCAACGTGGTGCCATACCCTAGCAACGCTGATACCGGTTCTACCAATTCTCTGCGACATCCTGGCCGGTGTTCTCTGTTGTCTGCCTCCGCTGTTCTCTCCTCTGCCCTCTGATGCCTCGTCTGTTGAAGAGAGCGAAAAAAAAGTGCCGCCGAGGGGCCTAAGATCACTGCACAAGTGTCACATACCGTGGCTGCATTTTTCTCAGCGGTTATGCAGAGAAAGCCCTTTTGGGTTAGCGAAGGGGAAAAAACGAAAAGCGTCGAAAACTTCAACGTAAACAACGTAAACAACGTCAACAAAGACACACCAACGGTTGCTTTCGACTGCTCTGTTTACCGACCCATCGCATTGTCCGAAGCCAGAAGCAATTGCATCCGTGACACTCCCCTTCATTCTCTCCTTATAGACACTCCAACTGTGCTTCTCGTTGTTCCCCCACCCGCCCACTTGCATTACAACGTTGTTTAGAAGCCACCACTCTATCATAACACACACACACTGCGCATAATGTTTTTCCTCAAAGATCTTTCGCTGACGGTAACGCTGCACCCATCGTTCTTCGGCCCACAGATGACACAGTTCTTACGGACAAAGCTTCTAAACGAGGTTGAAGGGTCTTGTACGGGTAAATTTGGCTATATCATGTGTGTGCTGGATTGTATGTCGATTGATATTGGTAAGGGCACGATCATCCCGGGCGACGGTTCAGCTGAGTTTGAGGTGAAGTACCGAGCTGTGGTGTGGAAGCCGTTCAAAGGTGAGGTTGTGGATGGTACGGTGTCACAGGTGAGCAAGCTGGGGTTCTTTGTTGATGTTGGTCCGCTGAGCGTGTTCGTGTCGACGCATTTGATCCCACCTGACATGTCTTTCAACCCTGCTGCCAATCCTCCAGCTTATCAGTCTGACGACCAAATCATTGAGAAGGGTAGCAGGGTGAGGCTTAAAATTGTTGGTACCAGAGCTGACGTGAATGCCATCTATGCAATTGGAAGTATAAAGGAGGATTATCTGGGTGCTCTGTGATTTCAACGAACCCATGTCTTATATACTGGATGTTTCTCCATAGAGAGAAGGAAAATTAAAGTGCAACAGAAACGTGCTTTCAAAAGCTAATGAACGATTTCCCATATTGAGGCCCTGTGCCGGTGTAGTGTTTTAGATGTCTGGTTGGAAATATCAAGGGCTGATGGTGAAGAGATGAATTTACATGATTGAAGGGTTTGTGGATGGTTTCCGAGTTGCTGGGCTGACGAGGCTAGTAGTTGCAACGTCAATTGCTTGGAGGTCCATCCGAGGTGTAGGCGTAGCTGCCACCCGTGATAGGCTTGGAACTGAAGAGGCAATCCAGTAGATTACGGTGATTACAGTCCGTCATAGTGTTGAAATCCTGTAATACACTATGGATTTGTCTCCTTCGTAAGTGCATTGACCCTATGTGTGTTGAGAGGCTACCTCGTAGCGAGAAACAACGAAGCAAATAAGTTAGGGTCACGAAAAGAATAGCGAGCTCATACTGCCCGTTCAGTTCATGGGTGCACCGAGAGACATGCTTCAACTCTCAGAGGACAGAAAACTATGGCTTAGACAAACATTCTGTTGGCACCTGTTGAAGTTGAAACAGAGAAGGAAAGAGAGTGAACATTGAATCAAATACATTGTTGACGGAATAACACGGAACAACACGGAGTTACACGGAAGTACACCGACTTCGGTGGAGATGAGCGCCTGGAGATAAACGGCGATAAACCGGAAAAACAAGGACTTACGTGAATATCTCGGCGATTGCAGCCCTAAATGGAACAACCGTGAGCCTTCGGCAATGTCTTCGAGGTGGACATCACCGTTCGTACGACGCAATTGTGATTCAAAGGGGGAGAATGGTGGGGGAAAACAGGTGTACACGTATGGTTTTAGAGGGATGTGCACCCAGCTAACTCCGACGTGTGGAGCCTGAAGCTGTGCTTATAAGAAGAGCGTGATTGAAGCCGTTGCTCGACATCATTGACGTTCTTGCCATCTCATCAGACACACGGATTCTATGTCTACTGAACTATCGAATCGATCTACTCCCGGAGAGAAGCAAGACCCTGAAAAGGAAGTCACAGCTGCTGTAGGCAACATCATCGAGATCCCAGATGGTGGCTACGGATGGTTTGTCTGCGCTGGTGTCTTCTTCTTGAATTTTGGAACATGGGCTGCCAATTCTGGTTACTCCATCTATTTGGCCAATTACCTGAAGAACGATAGGTTCTCCGACGCTGGAAGGCTGGATTACGCTGCAATTGGTGGACTGGCCTTTGGCTCAGGCCTAGTGATGGGCCCGTTGGTCAGGGTACTGCTGAGAGTCTCAGGCATTCGTACTGTGATTGCAGCAGGTGCACTTCTCCAGTTTACTGGCACCATTCTTGCTGCCTTCTCGACAAAGCTCTGGGAAGTTTACCTTACACAGGGTGTCATGATAGGAATCGGAATGGGGATGATATGTATACCGGGAACGACGCTCTTGGCTCAGTGGTTTAGAAAGAAGAGATCTACTGCACAGGCACTATCAGCTGCAGGCTCTGGCGTTGGTGGTGTTGTGTTCAATTTGGCAGTGGAATCCATGATCAAGCATTTGAGCCTGAGATGGGCATTGATAATACAATCGATCATATGTGCAGTGTGTAACGTCATAGGAGTTGTGTTGATCAGGCCAAGGGATAAGCATATCCAAATCTCGATGAAAGTCTGGGAATTCAAGATGTTCAGCTATCCAGGCTATTGGCTGATGTTGTTCTACATTTCCACAACACTCTTAGGATATGTTGTCATCCTCTACAGCATGTCCGACTTCACCATTTCACTTGGTTATTCGAGCCACCAGGGTTCAGTAGTTGCATGTATGGTTTCCGTTGGCATCATCTTTGGCCGTCCAGCAGTGGGCAAGCTGTGCGATATGTTTGGGACAATCACAGCTGGTATATTCGCACAGCTAGTGGTTGCTATATTCTGCTGGGCCATGTGGATCCCAGCAAGGAATCTGGCAACGGCAATTGTATTCTCACTGATAGCAGGAGGGCTAATGGGCACGATCTGGGTCTCATTGCCTGCCATCGGGGCCAGAGTGGTTGGGCTGAGAAAGCTGGACGTTGCCATGTCAATGGCATGGTGTTTCATTGGTGCCTTCGGCATGGTTTCACCAATTATTGGGCTCCAGCTAAGAAGCTCACCACCACAGGGTCAATCACACAGCCCCTTACAGTACAGAGATCCAGCAATATACTGTGGTATGGTTTATTTCGCAAGCTCCATGACTCTATGGGTTCTCAGAGGCTACCTCATCGCTAGGGATAAAGAGGCAAAGCAGCTGGGATCGCACGTCGACAACGAGGAAGCAGACCTTCCTGTGTCCATTTCCAATACTCTGAAGGGCATGTTCTCCCTGTCAGAAGAGAGAAAGGTGTAAGTGTATAATCCCATCAATGATGATGCATCGATGGCTTCTGTAAACTCCGTGTAATTCCCTGTAATTCCGTGTAATGCCGTGTAATTTCCTGTATCTCCCTGTATCTCCGGGTAATGCCGTGTAATTTCCTGTATCTCCCTGTATCTCCGGGTAACTCCGCGAGCACCTCCAGCTATCTATAGAAAAAGCATTTAGTACCGGGCTGTCTCATCTCTCTCTCATCGGACTCAATTGACAAGTTCCCCGGTAATGACGGTCACTATTCCTGTCTGGATCGACTGTGATCCAGGACACGATGACACCATTGCCCTGCTTTTGGCGTCCTTCCATCCGTGTTACAACTTGGTTGGTGTTTCGACAACGTATGGCAATGCCAGCTTGGAGAATACCACCAACAACGCATTGGCGATGATGACGGCCTTTGGAAGGACCGACGTCCCTGTGTACGTTGGTAGCTCCAAGCCATTGGAAAAGGAGCCTCATTATGCCCCGGGAATCCACGGTTCCAATGGACTTGGTGGCATAAGGATCCCCCAGCCAGCTGGTGCGACTGTGAATTCCGTTGGCGATGAGGAAGCAATGTTGGACGCGATGTATAGAGCTATCTGTGAACATGAAGGCCAATTGGCGTTGTGTGCCGTTGGTCCACTGACTAACGTTGCCAAACTGATTAAGAAGTACCCAGAAGCAAAGGCCAAGTTACACACGCTGAGTATAATGGGAGGAGGCATCCATGTGTATAACGTTAACCCTAACGAGGCCGAGTTCAACATCTATGACGACCCTCATGCTGCAAACATTGTACTGGAGGACCCGGAGCTGAAGCCCAAAGTGGTTGTCTGTCCACTGGACGTTACGCATAAGGTGCTGTGTGACGATTCTGTCCAGAAGAAGATCTTGAACGAACCAAACACCACTGCTTTTAGAACAATGATTTACGATCTCATCACCTTCTTCGCAAGCACCTACAAGGAGGCACAAGGCTTTGACAGAGGGCCTCCTATCCACGACCCCGTGGCTGTCTACGTGTTGATGCAAGTATATCACCTGCGTGACTGTGGTCTAAACTCCCAACAGCTGGAGATACACGTTGACGAGCATGGAGAGCACGAGGGTAAGATGATATCGGCAGCATGCGACGACACTGTCTCACGCGGTGGACCACGGGGAGTCTCAGTGGTGTTTGACATTGACGTTAGACAATTCTGGACAGACCTACTTGAGACCATCACCATTGCAGACGGTTGTATATCAGAACAGGCCAATTAGAACCACGGATGGTAAATTCTTGCATAGCATCAACGTGCTCGCAATGATGGCCACTCATCGGGTGAAATTGTTGAGAAATACAAGTAACGACACCTCATGCTAGAAGAGTAATGTTGAATGTAGCAGTAAAATATACGGATATGCGGTCTGCGACTAGTTCATGGCTATGTGATTGCCCACGTTTTCCCTTTCATTTCCCAATTAGTACATCAGTAGGTGCATCAACCGGGAATCTCAGGTGCCCTGTAGCAGATCGTCCATCTTTTGCCAATAAGAGCTGTGCTTCAAGTCCATGGCTAGGGCCAAAGGCTACTGACCCTCGATATTTAGCCTTTTGGATTTGCTGAAGGTTAAATGCTTGACACATCACTGCTTGGAGCATTGTGGGAAATATACGAAGCCGATGCCCTTGGCAACAGTTGATACAAAGGTGCTTCACCAACCGCAGACGTGCCTGAGACGTATGCACATGTATTCCGTGCAGTCCAAGGAGGATCTCAATCAAACGTGGAGATGTACGAGGGCAAATTGGGCCAATTGAACCCCGTTTGTTGAGGTGATCTTTAGGGGTTATACACGTGTGATCGGTGTTGCGTCTGTCCAGCGATCAATGCATTTGCTGTACGGACCAACGTTCTTGTTGCGAGTGATCGTGGCCACCAAGAGCGTGGCCACTCAGAATGTAGCCACCAAGAGCGTGGCCACCCAGAGCATGGCCACCCAGAGCATGGTCACTGCTCGAGGTATAAATATCGGGGTGGATGCTCCGCATTGTGTAGATGTCGTAGTCCTGGAGTGTCCAACAACATCAATCCTCTTGATTAGACACCGTGATGCAACTCTCTGCCCTCGTTACGCTCGCTTGTGCCTCCGCTGCTTCAGCTAAGAACATCCTCTTGACCAACGATGACGGTTGGTTAGCCACAGGTATTAGAGCTGCCTACAACGAGCTCACCAAGGCTGGCCACAACGTCTACCTGGTTGCGCCTGCTGAGCAGAGATCCGGCTACGGTGGTACCTTCATGTTCTCATACACCGACACCCTCTTCCACGACGATCAGTTCCACTACAAGAAGGCTGGTGACCCAGCCTGGGGCCACGAGGACTTTGACGACCACATCTGGTACTTCAACGCTACTCCAGCAGCCTGTGTCGCCTTTGCCTTTGACTATCTGTTGCCAAACTACTTCGCCAACACCAGCATTGACCTTGTTGTTGCTGGTCCAAACCAGGGAACCAACCCAGACGACTTCTATACCTTGTCTGGTACCATTGGAGCCACCTACAACGCCGTCTACAGAGGCTACCCAGCTGTTGCCTTCTCAGGTTCCAACACCAACAACTCCTTCTACAAGGACTCCTTGAACGAGGATCCAAACGACCCACAAAACATTTACGGCTCCAAGATGGTGGAGTTTGTCGACACCTTGTTCGAAGCACAAGGTGAGAACGAGGTGCTTTTGCCTATCGGAACCGGTCTCAACGTTAACTTCCCATTGGTCTCCACTGACTCCAAGACCGGGTGCCAAGATCCAAAGTTCACCTTCTCAAGATTGACTGGTGAGAAGGCCATCACCCTTGGCTTGAAGTACAACGAAACCAGTGGTTTGTTCAAGAGTGACGTCCTCTCAGCTCTTGGTGTTCAGATGGCTTACAACGGTGACGCTTCTTTGCCTTCCGAGGATCTTGTGCTGGATTCCTATGACTGCTACTCCCCAGTCTCCGTGTTCTCCGTCGACTACACTGCTCCTACTACCCCACAAGGTCAGGTCAAGGCTCTTCTTAACAAGATTTTGGTCGACTTGTGAGTGCCTACTGCTTCTACTTCGTCAACGTCCAGCCCTTCTCCCTTTTTCTTCTTTGTTGAACGGCTTCTCCAACGCAGAGTCGCCTCGAAGAGGTGACGCTGCTTATTCACCACTTTTATACCACAATTGAACGCAATTGCTGTACCAATCACTCGTAGAAAGCTATCGTAGAAAGCTATCGTAGCAAGCACTCATAGCAAGCACTCATAGCATCGCCAGGCTGGAGAGACAGACGCAGGGGAACAGGGAAGCCCCAAGGCGATGTGCGCTTAGCGGAACATTTTCCGTGCTTGTCTGGCAGAATAAGATGAAGCCACAGTTTTTTCTTCGCTGGTGATCAACAGTTAATTACAACTCTGCCAGCTTCCAATTGGTGTGAAGAGGCTCTGACTGTGAAACAGCATTGGACGATGGCACACCACGCTGATTATTCGTCCTTCTCGAGCTCTGATCGCGCAGAGACTCTGGGGCACTTGTTGGAGTCGTACAAGGCCCTCAGCGATGGCCAGGACAACTGGGTATGCAATCTGTCGAATGCCTCGTCTCTACTATGGCACGCTTACCATTCGCTAAACGTCAATGTCAATTGGACTGGGTTCTATGTTCTGGATCCCAAGGACCATGCGCAGCTGATTCTGGGTCCTTTCCAGGGGAAGGTTGCGTGCCAAACCATTAGTTTCGGTAAAGGTGTGTGTGGTACAGCAGCCAGCTCTAGAGAGACACAAGTGGTTGCCAATGTTGAAGAGTTCCCAGGGCATATCGCATGCGACGGGGAAACCAAGTCGGAGATTGTCGTTCCTCTGGTCAAGGAAGGTCAGACGATTGGTGTCATTGACCTTGACTGTCTCGATTTGGATGGATTTTCGGAGGTTGACAAGCAACTGCTTGAAGAGTTGGCAGAATTGATAGTGCGCACCAACAGCTGGGCTTAAGCTCCAGAGCATCCGTTTCTAACTTACCAAAAAAGCAGTCCATCCAGCCGCAAATCATTACAATGTACATAGAGAAAGGTGGTCATCTTGGCTGCTGTACAAGCTGTGCAACCAAAAGACGAAAAGCTCGAAACAAAAGGGGGAAATAGATGTATTGTTTAAGTTTAAAACTAGAATATCAACGCCTAACATTCACAATGGCTGTATTGCAAATCACAACCGGTATTTCCCGTCAATCCGTACAAATCCAGTCGCTGCTGCTTAGCTGCTGTTCTATCAACCTGTGTTACAGGCCAAGTTGCTCTTTTCATCATACACAACAACAATATGATGTAGCTGAAAAGAATTTGCTCTTTCCTTAGTCCTTGCCCTCAGCTTTGAAAGCAAAAAATTAACTCGTCTGTATATGCACCGCAATGGCAGAAGAGCAAATAAATATCTTAGTAGGGAGTTTAATGCGTGAATTAATCAGTCCATCAATCAATTGATTCACCGAGGATGTAAATCACCCTCTGTTCATATGATGGAGAATGAAACGTATGACCATCTTTGTTTCTTCACGGGCTTTCAGTATTGGTTCTGGTTGGCTTTTTAGGCTTTTGGTGTGCTGCACGGATTGCATAGCCGTCTGTGTATTTCTAACAATCTCTTTGTATACGGTCAATGTTGACACAACCGGCCAATTGGAGAGAGTTCAGTGGTATCCGGTAGTGTTATGCAATCTGGTGTTGGTTAGATAGCAGCGTGCCTGCTTCCAGCACGCCGTCACAGGTATAATTAGAGGTGGAATCCGCATCCAAAGAGCGTGGATGCAAGAGTGCGTTTAGTCTCACGAGTGCTGAACCAAGAAAGACGTACATGGTCTGTCGATATAGCAAGAAATAACCAATTAACCGTGATATAATGACAATTTCAGGTTTTGAACAGGTTGACAATTCAACGTACAGCAGGTTCCTGTCGATATATACGAGAACAATGGAGTATGACCTGTTATCACAGGAATCTAAAGGTGGATTCGATTTGGAGAACGTTTGGAACTTTATAATGCAGAAGGTATTGTATCAAATGACAAAGCCCTCAACCCAGGATGATGGCTCGTATTCGAAATACTTGGTACAGACTGCTGATTTCAACGATGAAGATATACCAGAGAGATGGCAAGACTGTGAGTACATCGTCATATATGAACATAGACTCCTCAATGAAAACCAGGTTCGTGGGTTGATTCTCGCAAGTTATGATGATGAAGAGGATAAATTTGCAGAATTCCACGAATGGTTTGCCAAAGTTGTTATACGTGATTCCAGACTTCACCTCAGCTATAGTGAATACCTTGGTAAAGTTGATATGGATTTGGCAGTTGCAACCACAGTGGCTGATTTCTTTAAAGAGAATCTGCTCAATACCACAGAACAGGATGAATGGGGTGATAAAGGACGTGATCACTTTATAGGGAAGTTGTCGTACTTCACTAAAAGAAACAAGACAATTGAAGCTGTGTTGCCTGCTTTCCCGTGTAAAAGTTCCAACTTGAACAAGGTGGCCGGGACAATTCCAGATCTGGGTGAAGAGATGGCTATCACAAGACTGATATCCTTCAACAGGGCCATCAAGTCTGTTTACAAGCCTGGAATGAAATTGTGGATTGTCAGTGATGGACATGTCTTTAGCGACTGTATTGGTGTTGACGATGATGTTGTGGACAATTACACCATCCAATTGAGGGATTTATATGAGAAGGTTGCATCAAAACTCGGCGTGCTTGATGAAAACCTCATTGGATTTGTCTCTTTGAAAGATATTTTCTTCCATAAAGGACTGCCATCGACGCCAGCACTGGTTGAAGAGGTTGAGCTTTGTCATTATACTGGTACAAAGATTTGCGACGAGTCTGAACTGTCACGTAAGATACTCATGGCTTCGTGTGATACAGATGCTGGCAAGCTTAGAAGGGACGTTGAACAGGAAGACCACCCAAGACTTCACCTTTATCGAGGTTTCACCAGATTTATGTGTGAGGACCTGCAATTCAATCCAGTGTGCAAGGCTCTTTCTAAAAGAGCATTCAAGAAGACTGTGTCTCGTGTTGCATTTGAGATGATTAAGAGAAACGATGCCTATTCCAATTTGGTTGAGCTTATGTTTCCGCATCATATGCGTCTTTCAATCCACGCCCATAACAATGGTGGTCCAAAGTTTGGTATCAAGATCATTGATCCATTGGAGTGCAGGGTGATTAAATGCTTCAACAGTTCTGAGACACCAGATTTTGAGGATTTGCTCCACATTCCAACACCATGGCATAATTGTATTGTTCAAGTGGACAACAATGATGTTTGCTATATGACAAAGTCTAAAGTTGTCTTTGAAGCCTTGGAGGCTGGCCATTACAATGGAGAGTGGGTCAGAAACGGTGATGGAAGTGGCTACTTCCATTTGAAGAAAATGTAAAGCACAATCAATAAAAGTTTCTAGTTAATCATTTTGTTCATCGCTGTACTTACACGTGTCTTTCCTCTGAGACTGAAACCATGCCTTTCAATGCGGTTTGCAAGCTCACTGGTAGTGTTAGCTCCTCGTTATCGACATGCGATCCAATTTCCTTTGCCTTATGATCCCTCGCTATTAGATAACCACGTAGAACCCACAATACAAAAGCACTTGCTAAAAAGCACACACCACAGTATATTGCCGGGTCTCTGTACTGTGTCGGATGGTAGAGCGAGCCATCCGGCGTTGTACCACGAAGCTCAATACCTATTATTGGAGATACCAATCCAAATGATCCAATCACTAACCACGCCATTGACATTGCCACGTCCAGTTTCCTTAACCCGACAACACGGACAGCAATTGAGGCAATGACAACCCATATTGACCCCATTAGTGAACCTTCTAGAAAGGCAAATGCAATTGCTGTCGCATAGTTTCTGGCAGGGATCCACATTGCAAGACACAGGATCCCTACAATTGAATGTGCAAATATACTTGTTGTAACCGGCCCAAACTTATCAGAAAGCCTTCCAACCAAAGGTCTACCAAATACTGCACCAGCTGATATCATACAGGCGACAATTGACCCTTGACGGGCTGAATATCCCAATGAAATGGTGAAATCTGCCATGTTATACAACAGCACAACGTAGCCTAGTTGCGTAGTTGCAATGTAGAGGAGGAATAGCCAATAAGTGGTGAAAGTGAGCATGTGATTATCCCAAATCTTCATGGATGTATTGATGTGTTTGGTTCTTGGTTTCACTAGTATTATTCCAATGGTATTGCACACGGCACACATTATCGATTGTATAATCAGTGCCCATCTCAAGCTTAGATTCTTTATCATCGCCTGGACGGACAAGTTGAAGACAACACCTCCGACACCAGAAGCAGCACTAGCAATGGCCTGGGCCAGAGATCTTCTATGCCTGAACCATTGTGCAATCAATGTGGTTGCTGGGATACAAATCATCCCCATTCCAATACCAATTAGTACACCTTGTGTGAGGTATATCTGCCAAAGCTGTGTTGAGAAAGCAGCAAGAATGGTTCCCAAGAATTGAAGACAGGCACCTATTGTTATTGTGAACTTCACACTGGTGTGTTTCAACACGATCCTAACCAAGGGCCCTAGAATCATGCCTGATCCGAATGCCAGTCCACCAACTGCTGCGTAGTCCAATTTCGAAGCGCCTTTGAACTTGTTATTGCTCAAATAGTTTGCCAAGTAGATGGAGTAGCCTGAGTTGGCAGCCCATGTGGCAAAATTGAAGAAGAATACGCCCATAACAACAAACCACCCATATCCACCATCTGGAACGTCGATTACCGCTGAAGTATTAACGTTGTCTGTGCTTAAAGGCTCATCTACCATGACAACTTTCTCATCTAAACCGTCTACCTTTTCAGGTTCGTTGATGGACGATGACACCACCGGTCCCAAGCTCTCATCACCACTCTTTGACATGCTACTGAGCGCTGATATCTTTCTTCTTCCTCGTTGAAGACTAAAACTCTTTCCAGCTGTGGTGGTTGTGATGATGACTAATGCGCATGGGAACAAAGAGCAAGAGAAAAAAGTCTGTAAACAGTAAAACCCCGACATTTGGCGGGACGTTTCTGTCTACTGTCGGTGTTAATTTTTTTCCCTTCTAGGAAGGGATTCTGGGGCGAGCTGGTTGGTCGTTCTAGGCAGACAGGATTGATGGCCAAAGGGCCACAGGCAGGAGCGTAGGCAGGAGCGTAGGCAGGAGCGTAGGCAGGGCCACAGGCAGGAGCGTAGGCAGGAGAATGCACTAAAACATCTTACACTGACTTCAAGGAAATGAAAACTTCTACATGTTAACTATTTATGCGTGCTCTCAGGTAAAAACACATCGTTACCTTGTTCCACTGCTCTCCGTGTATGGTAGACGATGTCATTCGACTCCCATGGATAAGCAATCCAAACATCACCAACCTGTCTTGCAGCGATATAGTTATCCTCGTTGTAAACATCTGGTGGCAGCTCAGCCTTCTTTGGCTTGTTCTTATTGTGGAGGACAAAGATACCGAACTTGGTTCCAGAATCTTCAACTTTGATGCCCCTTTCTTCACATTGCTTCGCCAAATCCTTCTTCAACTCTGACACGGCGTAGTGCAATGTGGTTCTTGTATCATCCACCTCGTCAACGATCAGGATCTTCTTGCCAATCAAGGTGAAGTCAGTCGACGTGTAATCCAACCATTGGGTGCGTACAACCTGTTTCCCCATGCTCTCCTGTTGAGTCGAGACACTGTCAACGTCTTCATATAGAGACAGCACAACGCTCATGATACGAACGTTTGGCTTACCAGGCTCCTTGAGGAAAGTACGCACAAATCTCGTTGGCACCAAACCTCCACCAGCAAGGCACACCAGGAGATCCGGGTTGAACTGTTTCAGCTTACCTTGGGACTCCTGGATAAGTTGGTGGATATGGTTGTACGAGATGTACATCTTGGACGCTTCGATGTCTTCTGAGTCCATTGTTGTAGAGTCTCAATTATGTACGAAAATGAAGGAGATCCTGGTTAGGAGAGACTAGGCTAATCCGATGGGGTCTGGGATAACCCATTCTTCAAAAAGGAGTCAAAGAAGTAGACAAAGCAAAGTTTTTTAGGAAAAAAGTTTAAAATTTATACTCTAACGACAAACAAGAAAAAATGTCCAGGATGTCCAAGCCGATGAGGTGTTCAGCTGTGCAGCGTGAAGAAACCCCTTCCCGTACCAAAACGCTACGCTGACTGCAGCGAGGGAAGAGAAACAATGACAGGACAGGAGAAGCAAAAAAATGACGTTGTCCCACCGCCGGTTGGGACAATCACGCCGCCGGCTTAATAAATTATCCATGAAAATCTGCCATTTTGTGCTGTTTAGAGACAGCAAAAGGTGGTGATTTCTTTAGAGGAGAATTAATGCACCCCTTGTGTGTCTTACTCAGATGAGACAAGACACTTGATGATGTGCTCTTCGGGGTTCAGCTTAATGTTTCCAGTTGTATCGACGTCACAATATTTCTTTCACTAATAGTAGGATGTATAGTGTTCCATTTGACGGTTTGATTTGTAGAATAGTTGATATGATAATAACAATAAGAATAATCTTCATAACAATATAATTCAGAAATATGAGAGAGGAAGGTTAAGTTCAAGGAATTTTATAAAGAGGAATATAATGGTTCAAGGAGTGCCTTTTAAACAATTGTAGAGAAGCATTCGAATCTTGATGATTCGTGCTTCATGTTGTTTGCACATCCTCTTTAGAATGTGATCACTGTGAAGTGTTTATATTAAATCACAGTTGCTATAATTCAGTGATAAACCCGGAAATCGAGTCCGAAGGTCCAATATCACAGTGGTAGAGACACACGCCCTCCCGCTGCGTGAACGACGCGTGGTGAGTGGACGGTCTACACTGGGCACATGATGAAGAGAATGTCTCGTCCCTTCCAGACTGAATGGTAGACAATATGATCCAGATAAGAAGCTTGTCAAATGTCCGTCATATGCTTCGTAAAATCTTCCCTGCGGCAAGGACTTTAACTTTTATGCTCGAATTGTCCATATCGGACACTTTTCCTGCCGCAAATCAACTCTGCTGACATTTTGCTGTGCCTTTCCTGTCCCTTCGGAGTTTGTCCCTTGGTTTTTTCTCGAAATCAAGCTCGACAAAAACCAACGATAGGACAATCCTGATAACTCTATTTATCCTTGCTTTCTCGCCAATGAACTTATCACTTGCATTGAGACAAAGACAGAGACAAATGGCATACGCACAAGAATTCTTGGACTTTTTAAACTCATCACCAACGCCTTATCATGCAGTCTCCTCTCTGAAAACGAGACTCAGTGACGCGGGCTTCAGAGAGCTCTCGGAGAGAACCTCGTGGAACGGGTTAGTTGAGCGTGGGAACAAGTACTTCGTCACGAGAAACGGCTCCTCCATCATTGCCTTTGCCGTTGGTGGTAAGTGGGCGCCAGGGAACCCGGTTTCCATTGTCGGTGCGCACACAGACTCGCCGTGCTTGAAGATTAAGCCTGTGTCAAAGAGATCAAATGAGGGCTTCATCCAGGTTGGCGTGGAACTGTACGGTGGTGGTATCTGGCACTCGTGGTTCGACTCAGACTTGTCGCTTGGAGGCCGTGTCATGGTGGCTCAAGGTGGGCAATTCGTCCCGAAGTTGATAAACATCCGTAAACCCTTGCTGAAGATTCCAACATTGGCTATCCACTTGGACAGAGACGTGAATACGAAGTTTGAATTCAACAAGGAGACGCAGCTCTTACCAATTGCCGGGTTAGAGAACGCAGCTTCTGTGACATCTGGTGGATGCTGTGGCGGTGACGGAGAACCAAAGATCTCACAGGAGGAGTTCAAGTCTTTGAAGTCGATCATTGAAAGACACAACGAGCAGTTGGTCCAATTGATTGCGAAGGAAGCTGGAGTGGACGTGTCACAGGTTGAAGACTTTGAGCTTCTTCTCTATGACCACAAGGAATCGTGTCTTGGTGGATTGAACGATGAATTCATTTTCAGTGCCAGATTGGACAATCTGACATCTTGTTTCACCGGTACAGAGGGGTTGATCGAGTCCTCTGAAGATCTAAGCCAGGAATCAGGCATTCGTCTTATTTCGTGCTTTGACCACGAGGAGATTGGCTCATCGTCAGCTCAAGGTGCGGACTCAAACTTCCTTCCAAACATCTTGGATAGAATCACCGGTTTGAGTGGCATTCCTGAGAAGGATACAAATGCAGCAATACATACAAAGATCCTGGAATCATCTGCCAAATCGTTCTTCCTATCATCCGATGTGGCCCACGGTGTTCACCCAAACTATGCCTCAAAATATGAATCAAACCATAAACCAAAATTAGGCGAAGGACCAGTTCTAAAGATCAATGCAAACCAACGTTATATGACTAACTCTCCGGGAGTTGTCCTGTTGAAGGAATGTGCTAAAAGGGCCAAAGTTCCATTACAACTATTTGTTGTTCAAAATGCTTCCCCATGTGGTTCCACTATCGGTCCAATCTTAGCTTCTAAAACGGGTATTAGAACTTTGGACATTGGTAATCCAATCTTGAGTATGCATTCTATCAGAGAAACTGGAAGTTCGTCCGATATTGAAAAGGCTGTTAAGCTCTTCAAGAGTTTCTACGACAACTTTTCAACTATCGAGCCAACCATCTTAGTCGATGGCATTTGAAACAGTGATTATATACTAAAGATTCTTCTTACGTTTGTCCTGTTTGGCCTTGAGCTTTGCAATCCTCTTCTTCAACTCTTCCTGTTCATCATCAACTGCTTCTTCCTCGGCCTGTAGTTTATTACCATGCACTTCCTCATCGCTATATCCACCTTCATCATCCATCTCATCGTCTTCTAAATCCTTTTCAACGAGGACCGTGTCGTCCTCTGATTCATCATCACTTGGTCCGTCAATGCTCATGTAACCATCTTCCAATTCACCTTCTTCTTCAATGTAATCATGCTCACCATCGTCTATTAGACCATGGTCATCCAATTCCTCGACGTATTCAACGTCACTATCGTCATACTCCTCATTGTACTGCTCCCCTGCAACATTCTTGTTATATCTTTGCAACTCTTCTTGTGCATACAGAACATCTAATTTACCTTGTAATTCCAACAGTCTAGGCAAGGTGTTTGCCCTTCTGTTCAGAGTAGAGTGTAGAGATGATAACGAGCTTGATAAGTTTGGAATGTTTATCAAAGAGCCACCATGGATGACCATGACCCATTTCACCCAAACATTCAATTGACCTTGACGATTTGTTTGACGTGCAATACGTTCTGCTAGTCTGTCCAGAAGTACAACTGCCAACGATGTATCCAATCTCTCAATGGTGTTTTTCAACACGGTTTCGTCTCTATTACTCAATACAGTCTCCAACAGCGTATGATCATTTGACCTTAAAGCCTGGGTCAGAACAACTGCAAGAGAACCAGCTGTTACACGTGTGTGCTTCTTCTTGGGTGCTGTCTCCAATGTTTGGGTCATTGCTAACTTTTCAGCCAGAGAAGGCCCGTCATCCTCTCTATACTCCAATTCTTCAACTTCCTTGTTATCCAAGAATCTCAAGTTATCACCTGAGGTGACTGTAGCGTTTGCCTCGTTATAATGCTTTGCAGCTGCAACGTCTCTACCGAAAAGTGAGTGGTCCTTTGCTAGAATCTTTGGTTTATCCTTCGTCAAGGTGTAGACATTGTCGTTGCTGTTGTCGATATCAAAGCTGTCGATGGTATCCAGTTGAATTCTTTCAAAGTATGGAATCAGGTTATCCTCCAACCAGGTGATTATCAAGGTGTTGCTGTTCTGTTCCAAAGCAGAGCTTTCGATAGTCAATTGTGATCCATTTGGACGTTGTAGTTTCACAGAACGGTTTGACTGTTTGGAAGGAGCTCCACCTCTTTTCTTCTTAGTAGAGTGGGTTCTCGTGAGCACGTTGTGGAACACTTCGACTATGCCGTCTTCAGTGACTGCACTCAATGTTTCATCTGCGTATGATATGGAGATAACGTTACTCTGGGTGACGAGGACAATAGGTGCCAATTCAGTGGAGTATACGTTGATGAAACGGTCACCCTGGGCAGCAGTGATAAACGTTGAGTTATCAATTGGCAAGACCGAGTGAATTGAAGAGATATGGCCTGGGAATGTCTTCACAACGTCATGAGTCTCGATATCCACTAGATGAATCGTATGTGATGCTAACAACAGATGTGGTTTCCCCTGATGAATCAACGTTGAGACCTTGTTAATTGACTCATGGAATTTGAACTTGTTGTGTGGGCTGCTCTCACCAGTCAGCAAGTTCCATTCTATAACGTTTTGTCCAGCATCAACGGACCAGCCTGTTCCAGTGATTGTAGAAATATGAAAGTCTCTGATGGACGATGAGTATGGATTCACCAACGTGGTTATCACTTCATTCTGCAAAGGTGAATATAGCAGGATAGAGCCTTTGTTCTCACCAATTGCCACCACCAAATTCTCGATATCTTGCTTCCCAGCTGACAGGGACCCCCATTCAATACAAGTGGCCTTGTGCGACTTGTCCAGAGTGAAGGCCTGGGCCAATAACGACGCAGACGACGTTGAATTGGTGGACTGGACACGAATCTTGTGCGTGTCCAGCGCAGTTATCGTGGACACGTAGTACTGTCCATTACCGTTGAAAGCGTTCAAACCAACCAGCGACATATTCACCAGGCAGTTCACTCCAATCTTAGCACTTTGGTTGAATCGCCATGAACTGGTTTCCGTTAAAACAGAAGCGGGCCTTGGACTAAAAATTTTCAAGCTCATCGGATGTGTCCCGTACCGGCTGTTGCGCGTACCAGGGATTTGTGTCCCCTCGGTTACCACGAACTATAAATGCTTAGGTAATCATTCTCCAATGGGGATTACCCTACCTCCTGGAACACAGATGGCTCTGCTTCTGTGGTTTCAAGTGTTTTGATGTTTTTTTTTTGCTGTTGTTGTTGTCTCCTACAACTTTTAAGCGGCTCCTTCGATGTAAACAAAGCACTTCACCGTCAACTGAAACCAATAAGAAACACCTAATTGATAACATGTCAGAATTCGCTAGTGGCAACGAGGAGCTAACGCTACCCAAAGGTGAGTTTGGGGTTTATTTGCTTGTTCTTTCCTCTTCAGATGTGATTCTAACGTCTTACTAAGCAACTGTTCAGAAGATCATATCCGAAGTGCTTCCCTCAGAGTTGACGTTCTCGAAGGAGGCCCGTGACGTTGTGATTGAATGCTGTATTGAGTTCATCATGATTCTTTCTGACCAGAGTAATGAGATTGCTGAAAAGGATGCGAAGAAGACGATAGCGTCGGATCATGTTATTGGTGCGCTTCGAGAGCTTGGGTTCCCAGAGTACATTGAGCCTATTGAGAAGGTGCTTGTTGAGCACAAAGAAGCGCAGAAGGGCCGTGAGAGAAAGAGTAACAAGTTCCAGAACTCTGGGTTCACAGAAGAGGAGCTTTTAAGGCAGCAGGAGGAGCTCTTTAGACAGTCGAGATCGAGGTTACAGAATCAAAAAGGTGATGGTGTTAAAGGCGAAGAGTGAAGGTGTTTCCGTATGGAATCAGAAGGGGGAACGTTCATTCTGGATTGTATATAGTGAGGTTTGCTTACTGAAATCCTGCTCTATCACGTTGTCTCTTTTTAACGCTTCAGTAATGTGCCATTTCCACATTGATGATCAGTTCCTTGTCACATTGAACCACGATTCCATCGGTCCCCACCAGTCTATTACTCGTGCTCACGGACCCCGTTAACGAAGAGTCCCAGTCGATAACGTCCCACTTCAGTCCCTTGGTCGTTAACCTGGTGTCTCCTGCTAATGGTAACAATCCACAGTTGTAAGATTGGAACGTAGTCTTGGTGTAATCAACGTAGTTCAACCCCTTGGGGATCGCAAAGATGAGGTTTGTTCTTGTTAAGAAGAAAATGGGTGAATCTGGGCTCAGCTGGATACGTTTCAACATCACACTGATGGACTGAATGGTATGGTCAAACCTTCCATCAATGGCACCAACCATCAACATCTGCGGACGAGAGGTCTTGTTCAACGAGGAGTGTAATGTCAAGAGTGAATCATAAGTGTCCAAGCTGCTAACATCGAACCTCTCTTGTGCATCAGCGTAGTGATAGTGCACTTCGACGAGATCAATGGCCTTCTGCATATCTGTAGCGTATTGCGTAGATTGCTTGATCACCTCAACACCTTTAGATTCATACCATTGCTTCACGTCTGGCTTCAAAGAGTCCAAGTCTCCAACGATGTAGTCAGGCACCAACGTTGGACTGATGTCATACAGCCTATTGGCGCCCCCATCGGCGCATATCTTCAAGCCATAGGCGTTCCACAAGGATATGAACACATCCCGTGGTATGGTGATCTCCTGGTTCAAGACTATCAGAGCACTATCAGCACCGATATTCGGACTGAATGCCCTGTGTAAGTGAGTCACGTGGCATTGGTCTGGTCTCGGTACGTCAATTGATTCCTCGTTCTCTATCACTTCGCCCATTGTGTGTTCCTTGCCGTAAATTTTGGAAGAGTGCTTGTAGCAGGTGATTGCGCTGAAAACCCGGCAAATTCCGCATAAACCCATCAACATCAACAACATCAACATCAACATCAACAGCGCCAGGGGGAGGAAGACAGCGATGAATGGAAATAACCCTGATAAGTACAAATACCGCATTGAGATCCAGCAGATGATGTTCGTCTCTGGTGAGACGCTTGATCCTCCAGTGCAAACAACGTCCCTGATTGAGGACATTGTCCGTTCGCAGGTTGTTGAGATCATCGTACAGGCCACGAGGACTGCCAACGCCAGAGGTTCCAAGTCCATCAGTGCGGAGGACGTGATCTTTCTGATTCGCAACGACGGTGCCAAGGTGAACAGGCTGAGAACGTACCTCTCTTGGAAAGACGTGAGAAAGAATGCTAAGGACCAGGAGAGTGGTGGTGTTGAAGGTGCTGACCTTATAGACGAGAGCTCATTAGCGACCACTGGGGCCAACGGAGGTGCTGGTGGTAAGAACTCTGCAGACATGATGAAGATGAAGAAGTCCAAGATCAGGCTACCTTGGGAATTGCAATTTATGTTCTCAGAGCAGCCTCTAGAGGACGAAAATGATGAGTTGAACGACGAAGAACGTGAGGCCACTTTGGCGTCCTTGAAGAGGTTGAAAATGGCTGATGATAGAACCAAGGGTATGACGAAGGATGAGTATGTGCACTGGTCTGAGTGTAGACAGGCCTCGTTCACTTTCAGAAAGGCGAAACGGTTTAGAGAATGGGCAGGATTTGCACATTTGGCAGACGGTAAGCCGAACGACGATGTTGTTGATATCCTGGGATTCTTGACGTTTGAAATAGTGTGTTCCTTGACTGAAGAGGCCCTCATAGTTAAGCAGGAGCAGCAGATGATTGCAAAGACCTCCACCACGATAAACACGACGAGTTTAGCCACACCGTCAAACGATAAGAAGAGAAAGCACCTGTTTGATGGTCCAGATGAGGCCATCCACCCATTATCCCCAGACCATATAATGGAAGCCTGGAGAAGATTACAGAGGATATCACCCAGTCACAAGTCCTTGAGGAACTACGGAGGTGGCAGACTGCTAAGCAGGACCAATGTTATATAGACACACACCTTGTTCCATTGCTTTATCGTTCTCTGTATGAATTATCAACTCTTTTCGGACTATGCTCCCTTTCCCTGTTATTCTCCTTATACACTTGGCCAGTTTGTCTATTTACAAGCTTTATAGGTAAATAAGTCTTGTCATTGAAGTCAGCAACATCATCTTCGCCTCCAAGGTCCTTAGCACCAAGCCCTAAGTATAGCGTTCTCCTCTTTGACGTTGTCTTCTTATCACCATCATCACTTCCTTTCCACCCCATTCCTCGGAGCATGGCAGCACCAAACTCTTCCACGGGTATTTCCTCGTACTCCTCTAGCGTTGTAGCCTCGCCAGTGATATTCTCAACCTCTTTCTTCATAGCAGGCTGAGATTCCCTATGCTGTGCACCATCATTCATGTTGATGCCGTACACCAGCTTCTTCTCCTCCGGCAACTTATTCTTCAACTGTTC
The DNA here is from genome assembly GCF_001661405.1 of Williopsis jadinii. Taxonomy (NCBI): domain Eukaryota; kingdom Fungi; phylum Ascomycota; class Saccharomycetes; order Phaffomycetales; family Wickerhamomycetaceae; genus Williopsis; species Williopsis jadinii. The sequence goes on from NW_017963659.1 coordinate 451,623, forward strand.
GAGCTTCTTGATGTACGTGTTACCACAGCTAGGTATCACGAGCTCTTTACTAACCTCCACAGGCGGTCCCTCGGATTCTGTGTAGGCTTGACCTTCAGTATCAACAACATCAATCGCTATGGCCTTGTCGGTGTCTTCCTCGTCCTTTGAGCCAAACGCATTGGCCTTGGCTTGAGGCTTGTTGTGCTTCTTCAGAGAGAATCCAAGCTGCTTAGGCTGGCTCTTTGTATCCTTCTTCAGCGAGAATCCCTTCATCATCGGTGTGCTGAGCTAGTGCTCTACCGAGCCAAAGGGGAAAGCAGTGCGAGAACAAAACTTTTCCCCGCGGTGTAAACAAACATCAACACCTTCAGGAAGAAACACCAATTCCAGACAGGGAAGTCTCAGAAATGCTTAGTACTGGTGTGCTGATACGGCGGTGTACATGTTCGAAGCCTGTGATACTTCAAATAGCTCAGCATAGACACCTGACTAGCACGTTGTCGCTGTTGAACAAGGTGCCGGATAAGAACCCGGGTGTTGATAAAGCCAAAGGTGATGGTGATGGTGATGTTGGTGGTGAGGCCAGGGACAAACAGGCCGGTCCTGTGGATGAGTATCTCAATTCTCTAAGACCGAAACTGGATAAAGCGCACGCGCTGTACCAGTCCACCAGAAGGAAGACCCACCAGTTTGTTGATGCTGTTAAGCTGCACTATGCTAAGGCTAAGCAGTCCATCAAGGATGCTAATGTTAAGCTTGCACAACAGGAGAAGGAGCTTGCCACTTATGACTTCAACGAGGACTTCACGAGCGATCGGGTCAAAGCAGGTGAACATTCCAAAATTGAAGGGCTACCAAGTGAGCGTGAGAGGAGAAGGAAGTTATGGGCAAAGAAGCTTGATCTCTATATGGATTCCCTCCAAGAGACCATATTCACAGCGACGAGGGCTTTGAACGACGTTACGGGCTATTCCTCGATTCAGAAACTGAGACAGAGCATCGATGCCCTAGAGAAGGAGCTCGAAGCTTCGAAGCTGGCGTTCAAGGATGCCAAACAGGCTTACGATTCGGCAATTTCCAAGAGGTTGGAATCCCAGAGAGAGGTCAATGAGCTACTACAGCGGAAATCTACCTGGACGCCAGCTGACCTTGAGAGATTCACAACGCTGTATAGGGACGACCACATCAACTCTGCCAATGAAAAGGAGACAAAGATAGCGATGGATTTGGCAGAGCAGAGACAGGAGGAGCTCTACGACAAGCTATCCAATGCGATCTTGACCCGTTACCACGAGGAGCAGATTTGGTCTGACAAGATCAGAAGAACCTCAACATGGGGGACATTCGCATTGATGGGTGTGAACATCATCCTGTTCCTGGTGTTTCAGCTGGCCTTAGAACCTTGGAAGAGAAGAAGGCTGGTTGGCAATTTTGAATCAAAGGTCCAGCAAGTGTTGGACGAGAACTCCAAGAACCAAAACGAGAAACTGGACATTATGACTGAAAAGATGGAATCGTTAAAGCAGAGCGACATCCAAGGATTCCAGATGATTGAAGAAGGCATCTGTGAAGAGGTAACTGATGATATCGATGATCTATTCGTAACGCCACCAATCATCCAAGAACTACCACTACCATTGGAGCTACAGTGCAACAACTACCTGTATATGCTAAAGGCACTGTGGGATAAGATCGTGGAACCATTTAGAGAACCATGGCTGTTGATAACCAACAGGGAACTTGGTAGTTTGACGATCCAAAGGGAAGAATTGCTCTCTGTTTTAACTGTCTCACTGGTCCTTGGAACTATCCTTGGAATGGTGATATAGACACACGTGTAAATAGACATTTCTAGCATGATATATGTATAAATAACAACACGTAATAGGCCACCATGTATATATAGCAGTTGTAGTTGGATCTGGATAGATCACGTGCCATATCACGTGGCTACCTCGGAACTCCACACTCTTCCGGGAAGAGCATAGCGGTGGCGGCGAGGAAACAACAACACCAACAACAACACCAACAACACCACCACCATCAACACCAACTAGGCCTGTTTTATTTATCATTCAGGCAATGGAAGAACTCGGGATCCAGCCTTCACCGGCTCCAACGGCGGACAAGTCAAAGCTCGAATCGCTGTTCATATCGAACAACACCAACTTGAGCAATAACAACAGTAACAACACAGCATCAGATATATACCTCAAGTTGAAGAAGTTGGAGAAGGAGTATGAGCTCCTATGTCTTCAGGAGGACTACATCAAGGACGAGCAACGTCACTTGAAGAGAGAGCTGGTTAGGGCTCAGGAAGAGGTTAAAAGAATACAGTCTGTTCCGTTGGTTATAGGCCAGTTCTTGGAACCAATTGATCAAAACGTTGGTATAGTTTCATCGACAACTGGCTCGAACTACGTTGTGAGAATCCTATCGACGTTGGACAGAGAGCTACTGAAATCATCTGCTTCGGTAGCACTACACCGTCATTCAAATGCGCTAGTTGATATCTTGCCACCAGAGGCGGACTCGAGTATTGCCATCTTGGGTGACGGTGAAAAGCCAGATGTCACGTACGCTGACGTTGGAGGATTGGATATGCAAAAGCAGGAGATCAGGGAGGCTGTGGAGTTGCCATTGACACAGGCCGACCTCTACAAACAGATTGGTATTGATCCACCAAGAGGTGTGTTGCTCTATGGACCTCCAGGTACAGGTAAGACGATGTTGGTCAAGGCCGTTGCTAATAGCTCCACGGCATCCTTTATTAGAGTGAACGGTTCTGAATTTGTGCAAAAATACTTGGGTGAAGGTCCACGTATGGTGCGTGACGTTTTCAGACTCGCTAGAGAAAACTCACCTTCAATTATCTTTATCGATGAAATTGATGCCATCGCAACAAAACGTTTCGACGCCCAAACGGGTGCTGATCGTGAAGTGCAGCGTATTCTTTTGGAGTTGTTGAACCAAATGGATGGTTTTGACCAGACATCCTCTGTTAAAGTCATTATGGCTACAAATAGAGCTGATACTTTGGACCCTGCGTTGTTGAGACCAGGACGTTTGGATAGAAAGATTGAATTCCCATCTTTGAGAGATAGAAGAGAGCGTCGTCTCATCTTCTCCACCATTGCTTCTAAGATGTCCCTCTCTCCAGAGGTTGATCTCGACTCGTTGATTATTAGAAACGACCCACTTTCAGGTGCCGTTATCGCTGCAATCATGCAAGAGGCTGGTTTAAGAGCAGTGAGAAAGAACAGATATGTCATTCTACAAAGCGACTTGGAAGAAGCCTACAGCTCACAAGTGAAGACTGGCAGTGAAGTTGACAAGTTTGAATTCTACAAATGAGAATATAATGGAATGATTTGTGGAGTGTTCAAATACCATACACAACCTTGTAGATGTCAATACCTGGATGGAACGTTCTCAAATCTGAAATGTCAAAATGATCCATGTCCAAGTGCCATTTATAACTCCAAACGAGCTCGAGGTTGAGGTGTTCATTGTCAATGGATTCCAGAAGTGGTAGTGAAGAACGCGGTGTTATCAAAAGCGTATCCTGTAATTGTGCCAATGTAGACACGAGTTGATCAACTTCACATCCCATTAGATCAATCAGTAGATCTCCAAACTCGTATGGAGGCACTTGAGTTGCAATTGTCAAGTCCTCGTTCCCCAAGAGCCATGTTGGTGGTGAATATGTCCTCCACCAGACTTGCGAACCGTGGTAGCCCGTTTTATAAAGCTGATCCAATGACTCAATAACACCTCTTTGGTGTAGTGAACCCATAACTATACCCAGAGCTATGTTGAAGATACACCATAGAGTCATAATCAATTCGACAAACCTTGGTGTTTCGAAGTTTGTGAAGTCAATACAGATGCAGATGAGAGGTACCAGTGGTGTAAGGAACCTGAGTTCTTGATGTGGCACAATGGAAAGAAACAGCAGCCCTGAAAAGATTGACAGGTATGGTATGGAGGCCTTGTAATGGTTTCTAAAGAAGAATGGGATGATAGCCGGTCCAATGATCTGGGGGAGGTTCACCAAGATGTGTGTATACCTTGGGTGTAATCCATGTCTGGCAAGGTTCTCCACCTGAGAGTTGTATATCAGGTTGTTCAATGGAGTGATGACATACTCATCTGACTGGAATAGCACAGTGTCGAAGTATATCAACACCAATGATGTCACTATGGTTGATGCTATCAACAGCAGAAATGACAGCTTGAACCTTAGGAATCTCTTTATCAGGGTAAGCATTGGGAATATGAGAAACGATAGGAACGTTATCCTATTGAACGTACCAATGGCAATTAGAGCTCCCATCAGCAGAGAGACTCTGTAGTGTGGGTATTTGACTTTCGACTTCTCACTCTGTCTTAACAGATGGATCAGGCACAGTGTCAGCAGTAACACCTGGGTCTCGATGGAGTTTGAGAAAGTGTGCGATTGATACGTCCAAGTGATGTATGACGTAAATATGAAGAAAAGGGTCTTCGAAACCTCTTGTTTCGTCTCGCAGAGTATACTCGTGGCGATCTGCACCGTTATGAAGTAAGTTGTGACCAGTTGTAGACGAGCCATATACATCAATGCCAGAGGCCTAAAGTGTAGCCAGTGTTTGTTCAGCCATAGCAGGGGTCCATACACAAGGTAGAGTAGTGAAATACTTCTACTGGGGCTTGCTGGATCGAATTCCCACGGTATATTCGTAGAATAGTTCAACAATTGGTCTATATTGAAAGGTTAGTGTTTGCGTGGTGATAATTGAATCATTATACGTACGTGTTAGTACCTCTAGCGATTGGAAATGTTCATCCGGATGGATGTACGATGGCTCCAGCGCAAAGAACAGCACTGCTATGTAGCTCAAGTAGTGTACAACCTTCCAATTGACCATGGTGAACCCCCTGTCTTCTACCTTTAATTAGTAAAGGCATCAAGCTGAGCTGCGAGCGTGAAGAATCTCCAACTTTTGGGCCCGTTCCGAAAATCGGTAAGAAACACATATGCTTACGTAATCAAGATTCTTCTCTGCTTACGTAATCCCAATTACTCTCTGCTTATGTAATCCAAATATACTCCAAAGGGGAGGAATTTTTCACCACTGGGCGCTGTTTTCCTCGATGAAAAGTTTCTTTCTTCGAACCGGTTCCATCGAGGCAGAACAAACAACGAGGAGGGTTTACACGTGCTTTCTTCTCTATTACAAATGTCTCTTAGCATCAACCTTGGAAAGCTCGCTGCTGGGCTGAGCTTCCCACGTCTTCCTGAGATTAGAGTGACGATACCTAATCCGTTTGTATCCACAACAAGCACTTCGAACGCTGTGCAAGCTTCGCCAGACTTGCAAAGACGCTTACAGGAGTACTTGGAGAACAGACCTGTTGAGGAGTCGTTCTTCATTGACAATGGGCTGCTGAGAGCTGTTCCTAAGAAGAAAGTGACCTACAACAGAAAGAGACAGAGACAGTTGAAGCCAACCTTAAAACAGCTTCCATACCTCCACCACCTGAACCGTTGTCCATCGTGTGGACACACCAAAAGGGCAAACACCCTGTGCATGCACTGTGTGCTACAGATCAAGAACCTGTGGAAGCAAGATTCCAAGGGGGAGAGCGAGATCGTCGAGCAGGTGCTGGATCCAGTTGATAAGAAGGTGTTGTACCCAGGCAAGAAGCAGACCGAGTATGAGAAGGAGCTGGAGAAGAAGGAGTACGTTTTGCGCCGCTCAAGAAGCTTACCACTGTCTAGAAAATGAGTCCAAGCACTCGGCGAAGAAAGCATCTATAGGAGAGGCATATAGCTAACAACATGTATATAGCACTAGTGTTACACTTATTCACGCGTAGACGGGACTTGTACCACGCAAAATGACAGGAAAATGTTCATATTATACGGATTACACTGAAAAGATTAATGTATACGTCGTTACATGATAACGCAGCACTTGGAACCCTCGGTCTTCTCCTCCTTGGCAGGTTCTGAGGCTCTAGCAGCTTCGGCTGTCTTCTTAACACTCTGTGTAGCCTTCGTGGCCTCCTCCTTTACAGGCTCGGCAGACACAGCTGCCGTCGAGGTGGAAGGTGTTGAGATGTACTTCTTCACTATTCCGTAAAAGGTTTCACCTTGGATGAATGCGATTTTCTTTTCAAGCTCGGAGGGCTGTCTGGAGCCGTCGCTGCCTGCGTAGGCACCGGCACCCCATGGAGAGCCACCATGGGGCTCCTCCAAGTTCGTCAACTGGCCAAACGAGTTCTTGTAGCCCAATGGCACGTAGATCATACCGTGGTGGGAGAACAGCGACAGAGAGTTTCTGATCGTCACCTCTTGTCCACCGTTTGGAGAGCCCGTGGAGACAAAGAGACCGTATGGTTTACCGTGGAGCGCACCGCTGGCCCACAGGCCACCTGTAGCGCCCCAGAAGGACAGGAATTGCGCTGGCACGGTACCGAATCTCGTTGGAAGGCCAAACAGGAACGCATCGTACTGTTGCAAGGTGTCGACAGAAGCAACTGGGATGTCTGCTGGCTTTGCTGGCGCGTGGATGAGGGTCAGCACTTCCTCGTTCAGCGTCTCTGGCACCTGGAAGATGTCGGCCTCTCCGCCGGCCTGGACAATACCCTGTTGTACCTCTTTGGCCAATTGTGTGACGTGGCCGTAAGTCGAGTACTGGATGATAGCGATCTTAGCCATGGCGTCCTCTAGTCTGCTCGCTGCGTGGGATTTGGTACTATGCTGTGCCGACTAGTTTGGCGAAAGAAGAGGGATAACCCACAATTGATATAAAAGAATCGGGGCCCAAGCAGGACACACAACTCAAGACAAGACAAGCACGAAAAAAAACACCAGACAAGCTGCAAACTTGTCAGTTGCACCGCTAAATGGCTGTATAACCTGGTGCAATCACCGCCTGTGTCGATTATTAAACATGCAAGTCCAATTTGTAATGTCCTTAGTCATTGATTGCATGTCCCGCCAAACAGCGCACACCACCGCCTACGAGCTGAAACCCACAGCTACCGGGCTGCGCGCGCCATCATGCACAGTAAGCATTTGTAAGTAAATTTGTCAGAAAAGGATAAGCCCGCGCTGTTTGTCTGGACATGTCCCGAGCAGGATGACGAGATTTAGGTGGTGAATCTTACAATGCGTTCGTACACGGAGGGTGCTGCCTCACGCTGGGAGCCAATTGTCTGGGAGGACTTGGACAGAGTGGCTCGTGTGTGGTTTCCAGCGTGGGAAAAAGAAACCCACCGCAGCGGGAGAGGGAAAAGACACGAAGCGAGGGAAAGGACATTCTGTATAAATAGAAAACGGTTTGTCCCAACTTTTTTGTGTGTACTTGAGGGTTTGTCCTGTACTTCAATTCTCGTTCCTGATCATCTCAGATAGAGTTCTTCTATAACTATACACACCATGGCTCCAAAGGTTGCAATTATCATCTACAGTTTGTACCACCACGTTGCACAGCTGGCAGAGGCTGAGAAGGCCGGTGTTGAGGCCGCTGGCGGTGTCGCTGACATCTACCAAGTGCCAGAGACGCTCGATGATGCCACGTTGAAGCTCCTCCACGCGCCAGAAAGACCAAACTACCCAATTGCTACTCCAGACACATTGACCCAGTACGATGCCTTTTTGTTTGGTATTCCAACTAGATTCGGTAACTTCCCAGCACAGTGGAAGGCCTTCTGGGACTCCACCGGTGGCCTCTGGGCTAGTGGTGCGCTTTACGGTAAGATCGCCGGTGTCTTTGTCACCACCGGTACCCCAGGTGGTGGTCAAGAGGTTACCGTTTTGAACTCCCTTTCGGTGTTGGCCCACCACGGTATCATCTACGTGCCATTGGGTTACAAGAACACATTCGGAGAGTTGACAAACTTGGAGGAGCCACACGGTAGTTCTCCATGGGGTGCCGGTGCCTACGCCGGTGGTGACGGTTCAAGACAACCAAGCAAGTTGGAGTTGTCCATTGCCACTACCCAGGGTAAGGTGTTTTACGAGACTGCCCAAAAGTTCTAACAGTCTTATCCTTTAATATCAAGAGGTTATTTTCAATAAACGGTTTAATTGAATGATGAGAAATTGATAAGTATGTAGTTGGCTTAGTACATTAGTGGTTTAACCAATGGGGTGTTATGAGCCCCGAGCTATGGGAATGGACGGAGCCAAAATTGAAACTCGATCGAGAAAGTTTCAAACCTCATCTCTTCCACATCAAAAGGCTCAAGGACACACGGCCTTATAGAGAACCAGACGTAAAATGAGTGAAATACTAGACCAACTGCTCATGGAAGATGTATGTATTGCTCATGATAGCACGGCCGTTACTTAGCTTGGGTCTAACTCTCCGCTGGACTTGCGTTCCAACTAGATTGCCAAATACTGTCCCCAGCCATTTGTTCAATATCACCAGTGTATTTCACAGAACCATGAGAATCCAATGAACTGTTTGGAGAAACAGCAACAACTAGCATCGTGTATCAAGAAAGAGTGAGTTTGCAACTGTTGATTGTGGTAGAACAAGCATGCGTACTAACACACTGCGAAACAAAGTGTTCCAGCTTTCCAAAAGATCATGGTGCAGTGTAACGACATCATGATTAAATACCAGACGTGTCTGCAGTCAAACCTCGAGAAACAAAGCGTATGTCTACCGCTGTTGAAAGACATCAGGGAGTGTGCATCTGGCTGTGTTGACATGCACACCACCTCTATGAATGAGTTGAAATGAAGCACCCGTCCCCATGCCATGGACTCCATGCCATGGACTCCATGCAACTGATGGAGAGGGCATCCATTGCTGGAGGCACACACCCGGACACCGCGAAAACACCCAGACATCCCAAAAACCCGCTGAGAATGCCGAGGAAGTTGGCCAAATCACATTCCATAGTCGTTTCTTTCTCTTATCATTCCCTGTAGTTGGACACAACAAACAACAACAAAACGTACAGACAACATATGCCAAAACGCGGGAAACGAAGGACTAAAAAGGACAAAAAACGCTCCCCCTCCCCCCTCCAGCTGTTGAAGTTAACGGGCAAGCCGCTCACACTGCGTAGATTTCTCCCTCTATCTGGCGAGGTTTTTTTTAGTCTCTTCTCTCTCCAGTCGCAGTGCTTTTAAAAGGTTCAAAGGAGGAATAAGCTAAGGCCATCACAAAAATTTTTACCACCTCAGCCTTCCACGCCGGAACGACCAAAAAAACTAACCACGCTGAAACTCTAACCTGTTCAGATCACAAGACCAACTTCCGTTCAGTTCCAGTATCCATCGCTGAGTGTTGTTGTGTTGTTGTTCGCTGACACTCACTTGTCCCCCCCCCTTGATAGAGGATCTGCATCACATTCCGATAGTGCTAAGCTCATCGTCTCGCCAGTGGCATTGAAATACGATGGCCACGCACGGAACGGTTTCTCCAACGGTTCCAACGATTCTGTTGAACTCGAACAACAACTCATTCTCATCGCCTTCAACGGCGACACATTCTCGATCCCAGACGCCAACTTTGAGATCGGTATCGATTGACCCCAGAGGTAGAACATTGTCACCGCATTCGAAGGCAAATGGTGGCACATCGGCCCTTAGTCCTGGTAATACAGGGGGTACTTCAACTCCGAAAAGCAAAGCTCTGGAGAAGGAAGCAACCTACAGGGATATCTTTGTCACGATAAATGAAGGGACACTGAAGGCTAAGACACAGACACTCAAGCCATCGGTGTCGTTCGACACTGTTTCCGTGAGCTATTCCAAAGATGGCCGTGAGGATTTCCATTTATCTAGTGATGACGACGATGACGCCAATGACGAGTTTTCCCCGGAAGGTAGAGGAAGACCAAACTTCAGCAAGGATAGATCACCTTCACCGTTCAGTGGCGGCCGTTCACCTTCACCAGGTGGCAGTCTGTTCTCTCAGTGTGCCATTGAAAGATCGGCTGGTATACAGTTCGATTCCAGAGGCTTCAGAATCGATTACCCTTCCCACAGTGCGGTCACAAAGGACTCATACACACGTACTTCAGAGCATCCGGATTACATGGAGTATGTCAAGACGAACCTGGGGAGAACCCTACTGGTTTACATCTCAGGAAGAAGACATACGTGGGTGTGTTTGGATTATGTCATTGCCAAACTACTTCGAGATGGTGACCACCTTGTTGTGATTAGTAGGATTCCTTCGGCTTTCAAAGATGGCTTGGTCAAAGATCACCATTCTGGTGAAGTGGACTCAGCTCCGTTCAACGCCAAATCTCAAAGGATTCAAAAATACATCAAGTGTCTGCTAAAGGGCAACCCAATTGTGAAAATCACAGTGGACCTGTACTTGGCACGTACCACTATGGGTGTTATCAACGAGGCGATGCATATTTACTATCCTAGCATGATTTGCGTTGCTCAGAAGCCCAACTTCAGATTCTCACAGTCTTCTCATTCTTGGTCAACTTCAAGAATGTCCGCAAGGCTCTTTAAGAATTCACATATACCTTTGGCGATTGTATCTTCGATGAAGATGAACAAATTCGAAGTTGAGTTATTCAACAGTATATCTGAAAAGAACGATTGGCATTTAGAAAATGCCGAAGCGTTGAAGATTAAACTACAACTCCTCAATGCTTCTTCCACGCCGAGTGCGTCTTTTGTATCGCATTCTACAAAAGGCTACCAAAGCGATACGAGTGACATTGAATCTGACGATGATAACGAGAAAACCGATAGCTCCTCGATGACTAGTGATGATTCAAGTATTCTGTCCGATCCTGAAGATGAAGTTCAAAGGGTATTGAACGAATTCCAAGAGTCTTTAACATCTTATATGGATAAAAGTGACAAGTCCAAGATCAAGCCGACAACCTTTATCGATCGCTTGAACAAGTTGAGTGATGCCAGTGGTGTTTTAAGTGCTCAACTTGAAGAAATCTCTCAGAGTGAAAGAGGTGATGAGCTTGTTCGTACTGTTACCATGATGCCACAGATGGTGAAACAAAAATCGATGTTGGATGTGTTAGAAACAGATGCTGGTGTCTCCAATAAGATCAAATCGCAGCTCATGGGCAAAACATCTTCACAGCCGACTTCGATCAAGTTTGACAGTAATGCGTTGAGTCCTCGTGGCTCGAAGCACCTTTCGCCCTTGAGGAAAGTCCAAACCACACTGATTTCACCAAGTAGTTCACAGCGTCGTCATAGCGCACATGAACTGGAACCTATGAGATCGCATCAAGTGATGTCCAAGAGCTTTAGTGAAACCAAAGTCCCAACGATGAATGAAAAGAGCGATGAAGATGATAAAAAGGTGAAGCGCCGTGGATTTTTCAAGAAGATTTTTGGTAAATGATTCAACGATACCATTCACGTTGCAGCTGCTGAAGATGGCTTGGAGATCCACTGGTGATACGAGCTGAAATATCATGAGTGATTCACGTGAAAACCTTCTACATACATATTTTTATACGTCTTACACAACATGACGATCAGGAAAGTACTCAAAACTACATAGAATACAGCTTGCATACATATTTACAACATAGACGAGAAACAGCATTCCGGTAAATAACGATCTTTGTACTGTTGGCCTGAGCGGCAACTGTGTGACCTTCCCATTGCCATCACTTTTCTGTTGCCGGTTTTGAGGGAGTATGGGCACTCAGAAGAGGCACTGTAGAAATGTGTCAAAACGATGAAATCCGGGGAAGAAAGCACAATGTGGTGGCCACAACAAAAGAGATGATAAATCCACTCTCTGTTCTCTATATCTCTGGAAGGAGCTCCGCCTGGTTGGCGCCTGCAAACCCCCTGCCAAAGCCTGTCAAAGCCTAACAACGCCTGCGAAAGCCTCTTGGTGCCTCTTGCCTGGTAGCCGGTGATCAACAAAGATTTATCTCCTCGGGCCCGTTCCGGTGATTCTGCAGAGCACGGGCCGCTGATTGCCACGCTCAGAGTAACCAGCACCAGCCCAGACGAGCCTACGCGTGTAGGCTCCAGCCAAAGCCAAGTTACAATTGGAGGTGGGGAGCTATATATTGATGGACACTGTAGATATGAGGAGATCACCGCCGCGTCATGGAGTTAACCATCTGTGTGTGATGTTCCTTTAGAATGTCGTGTGTCCAACAGGGTTAGTGCTACATGTTCGACATTATAGAGAGCCCTGAGCTGCCCAATCCCTCCTTGCCCATCCTCTTCCTCCTCCACCGACACCCCTGTGACCCTAACATACGCGGGCGCACATGAAATAAAGGTGTGGAGGACCGGTATAAGGGGGTGTACACTCGACATCTGGGGGTGCTCGTTGTGGAGAGTTGAGTGGGCCTGCACGAAATAATTTGTGAGAATGCTTCTGAACCGGGACATGCGGTGGAGATATCTAGACCTCTCTCTGATTCTATTTGAAATTCTCCAATGTATATAACGCTCTAATTTCCATCTTTTTTTATTTTTCTGTGGCTTTTATCATCAACACGTCTATTTCTGCTAATCGCCCTGGGTGGAGGTGTGCTTATCTATCAACTGAATTCGTAATACACCATCTCAAAGAAGCGCACACGATATGTCATCCGCATACAGAAGATCTCTACTCACGCTACAAAGGCTTGCTCAAAGACAGTACACGACAGCAACGGCACACACTGTTGTCGAACCGGCAGTTGACGCTGTTTCGAAGAGCAGCAGTGCAAGCAGATTTGGCGGTGCAGTTGGGGGGTTCCTAGCTGGAATAAGCGTCACTTCGGGCGCTGTCTATTTCTACTTGGTGAACCAGTACAACAACAGCAACGAGCTGGTTGTGAGAGACGTTCTGTCGCTGGCCAGAAGTGTCCGTATCTTGGAGGAGCACGTCAGGGCACTGGAACAACAGGCTGGCACTACTCAGACTGTTGTAACGAAATGAAGACAGGAGAGGGAGAGAGCTGAGAAGGGCGCGGGCTAACCGGTCTCGCCGTTCATTATTTATACTATTTTATTCTTTATATATTAGCATTCAACAGAGCAAGGGTGAGGGTATCGGTTTCAACAGCAACCCCATCATGTCTGTAGAAATGGTTGATCAGTTGGTTCCTCGTGTATTGTGCTATCATCGCTTAGGGATTACGTCATCTGTAATGGAGTGTTTTTCCAGTTCCACGCACAACCACAGAAACGGGAAAAGGAAGACCGTTTTTTCCCGGTTTAACTCCCCAAGAACAAAAAAAAAGCTCAATGCCGCCATAGAAAAGGAAAAAATAAAGACGAAAACAACGGGAAAAAAAAACAAAGAACGTTGGCCCCGTTGCTGAGTAACACAAATTTTTACATTGAAAAAAAAACGCTAAATTTGGTTTTCTTTGAATTTGGATACAACAAGAAGAAACAATCCAGTGTACAAAACCAAAGAGGAAAACCACCAAAGAACTGAAGCTAGCTGAATCTCTGCTTGAAACACGTATAGATTGAAGGCTTCTTTTGTTAATCGTTGACAGATTTGGATACCAGCATCGCCTTATCTTCCATTCTAATCCATCCATTCGAACGCGCGTTTGTGGTTGGTGGCTATCTCGATTGATATTTCTATTGTTGTTTTCCCATTCATTCATTCCCACTAGTTCTCTGAAGGCTCTAATTTCTAGTCTGCTGTGAAATTGTGCAAAGTCTTTCCACTATGAGCATCCGTAGACCGTCGATGGCTGAGAGACGTTCGTCTATGACGCAGGAAGGCTCGTTGAGGCCCCCGGTGGTTCCCCATTTGGCAGGTTTGGAGAAACCGCTGCCGGAAACCGTTCCAGAGGCGTGCGACGTTGTTATCGCTGGTACCGGGTTGACTGAATCGATACTGGCGGCGGCTTTGGCGTGGCAGGGCTCGTCTGTTTTACACATCGATGCAAATGACTATTATGGCGACACCACGGCTACGTTGACTATCGATCAGCTGAAGACATGGGTGGAGAGGGTCAACAAGGGAGAAATAAAGGGCTACCAAGATGCCGTCTTGTACATTCCAAGAGGTAACGAGTTCAAATCTAAAGACTTTGGTATAGATTTGACCCCGAAGGTGCTGTTCTGTAAGAGTGACTTGTTATCATTGCTCGTTACTGCAAGGGTTTACAAATATTTGGAGTTCTTACCTCTGAGTTCGTTCCATTTCTTTGAGAATGACAATTTCGAAAAAATGACAAGCACCAAGCAGGACATCTTTACCAATCAGACTTTGTCTTTGGCAACAAAGAGATCGCTGATGAAGTTCATCAAGTTCTCGTTGGATTGGGAAAGCCATCCTGATGTTTGGAGTCCATATAAAGATGCGTCTATTGAGACCTTCTTACAGGAACAATTCAAGTTGGAAAAGGCTCAGATCTTTGAGTTAATCTTTTCCATCGGTCTATGTAACAATAACGAAACACACACACCAGAGGCATTGGCTAGAATAAAGAGATATTTGATCAGTTACGACGTTTATGGCAATTTTCCTGTGATGTATTCGAAGTATGGTGGAGCAGGTGAAATCTCACAGGGATTTTGCCGTAGCGCTGCTGTTGCTGGTGCAACTTACAAGTTGAACACCAAGTTGGTGTCATTTGACCCAAAGACCAAAATTGCACAGTTATCAGATAACTCATGTGTCAAGATTAACGAACAGATTATAATATCTCCATCACAGGCTCCAACGGATTCCAAATTCCTGTCCAAACAAAACTATGAAATTCAAAGACTCACTGTTATTGTGAAGAAAGACTGTACGCAATGGTTTCATGATAATGAATCCGCAGCAGTTGTTGTCTTCCCATCGGGCTCTTTGGAATCCAATAACAAACAAGCGGTTCAAGCCATCATAATGGGAGAAGGCAGTGGAATAACAGCAAAGGGCACCTGTGTTTGGTACATGAGTACCATTGAGACGGGCAAAAGAGGTCGTGATGATTTGGAGGCTGCGTTAAAAGCCATGGAGGGGTCTATTCTCAGAGAGAGTTCCGATTTGGATACGCAGGACTATTTCGACAACGCTAACGGCATGTTGAACTCTGTTAAGTTGGGGCAATCCTTCAAAGACTTTGTTCCAAAGGAGAAAATCCAATACATTTTGAAGTTTTACTATATTCAATTTACTTCAATACCGCACGCTGGTGTTGTGAATCCGAATCTCTATAGGAAGAACTCTGTTCACGTTGAAGATGACGTTGATGCTCCAGATAGAGGTGTTATTTACTCGTCTTTGCCCTCAAGTGAAATATCATACGACGGTATCGTTACAGCTTCGAAAATCCTCTACGAGAAGGTTGTGGGGTCTGATGATGACTTCTTCGACGTTGATTTCGAAGACGATGACGACGAAGGTTCTATAGCCAACAACTTGGAGTCTGCCATTGCAGAGGATGACGATGATGACGAACACATAGTTGAGCCTGGTGCTGCACCTGTGGAGTTTGCTGAAGATATGGAGTTATAATAGCTGTACTGAATACCCTTATAAATACTACTACTACTACTACTACTACTACTACTACTACTACTACTACTACTACTACTACTACTACTACTACTACTACTACTACTACTACTACTACTA